>NC_134482.1:15797424-15848435 GCF_964194025.1 Convolutriloba macropyga
CACACACATTCAAGAACACACACATACCACATGTACGCATGCTCACACGCATACACACACGCACTGAATTAGTGTCCTCAGATAAGTGTGCAGTAGACATGAGTTTTGAACGTGCCACAAGTTTAGATAGCAGACTTCGTTTTATTGACAATAGAAGATTTTGTTTTAGTGATAGCAGATATTGTTTTTTTGGCAATCACAATATTTTTGTGTTTTGAAAACTGTTTTGTAATTTCCTTTGGAGACTGTTATGCTCACTCAACTCACCATTGACCAGGAGACAGTGAAAATGTTGACATACACAGGATAAAAACAGAAACATCTAACATGGAGCTCACGATTAGTGACAATGATGCAGAGCAAGGGGCTCATAAAATTCACTTCTGAGCAACGCAATGAGATGCAACCAATTGACATGCAACACTGGTTAAAGGGGCAACCAGTAACAATAAAAACAAAGTCACATGGTGCTAAAAGATGCACATGATTAGAATATTCCAGAGAGCAAGGGGAAAAGGAGCAATTTGTGGTGCCATCTGATAGTGACTCTAAATGCAACATCTCTCCTGCTTGGAGTGGACGGCATGGGATACGGAGCGATGGCTTCGAAACTTCTGCTAGAGATTTCAAAGTGCGCACACGCGAACAGTTGTGACTTTGATGGCAGAGCTGGCTCGACTTCAGCCTGAGAGATACGAGTATCTGGAGGGTTCTTAATAAAACGCCAGGAGCTGCTAAAAAATCTTCAAATAAACAGGAAGCAGTTTTAGAGACCCTTTTCAACGCTTCGAGCCTGAGTTGTCGGCAATGATGTTTAAAATGCTGTTCATACAGGAAGAAATTAAAATCAACACAGCAAAAAAATTTCACATAGCGTTGGAAAGGGCTGAAGAACTTCCACGAGACAACAGAGACGCCAGTGACAACGTGAATCAGTGCACAAGCGTGAATCCTACAAGGAACACGAAAACCGAAATTGCTTGGAACAGTTGTGAGTGAACCCTTAACACTTTGCAAACGACCAAAAAAAGAAGGAGACAGGGAAATGCTGAGGACAAGCAGGTCATCTAATAGGGTTCACCTAGAGATGAGAAAAATTCGGATGCGAATTTGAGTCAATAGCGTTGGGTCCAACATGAGCTTCACCAGGCGACAACTAATGGGCAGTTCTTATTCAGTGGAAGACAGCCGATATGCTATTGGACCGCTACGGTTTTTCTGATGTCCCCAACTGTAGGAAAGACTTCTTTTGGAAAAATGACATGAATTTGTGAAGCTTGGGATGGCCGAAGAGAGGTTACCATGTCAACAAATTAAATCAATTTTTAGTCTTAAACAGGCTGCTAACGCCAACTACAAGGATTTGACCAACTTCTTTTTGAGACAACGTTATCTTGGAACACGAACAATTACTCCTCGTTCGCACGAGCAGAGACAGGAGACATCAAAGGCATACACTGACGACTTCATAGTTTCATCTAAAAGCGTGACATTTATCTTCAATATCATGAAAGCTGTAGGTGCAATTTTGCATGTGGAAGACATGGGAGACTACACCGTTTTCTGGGCATGAAGATCATTGTCAGATCCTAACAAAACAGCTACATAGAGAGAATGCTGTAGTTTTTAAATTAACAATTGCAGGCCTTCAAGATCTTCAACCGACATTAACTCGAAACCCTAATCAGACAGAGCAAAGACGAAGAAGTGGTCACCAATTTTACTTTTTATCAGGCACAAATGACGAGGCCAGATATCACGTTCACAGTTTACATCTTGTCCGGGTACAGTAATGAACTCAAAAATCAACAATTGCATTACGTAAAATGACTACTGCGGGCTATGAAACTTTCGCATTATGTAAAACTTAGTTGTACTAAGGAAGTTAAATAAATAATTAATAAGTGGTTGGGAGAATAAGTGGTTGTCGCAGAATGGTTGGGGGATGTAAACAACAGAAATTCTTCAACAGGCTGAACTGACATGGTGCAGCACTCAGAGAGAGTGTCAAAAAGCAGACCACAGTTGCTGATTCGCCAATAGATGCTGAGTATCAGGTCAACGCAGCAGCGGTTTAGGTGGGACAGTACATCAAAACATTTTGTGGTGAATTCTTGCTTCTACGAAAAAGATCCAAACGCATATGTTAAGACAAACTGATTTAATCAAGCTTTGCCAAGCCCCGGTCAAGCACAAAAGATGCAAACTCTTTGAGACAAATATTCACTTGCCTTGTAACAAGACTGAAGACAGGACAAATTAAAGTCCTTAGCTTTGTACTGACAAAATTGCGGAAATATAAATATTCTCGAAAACTTTGCCGTTTTATCATAAGCCAAAAATCAACAAGCTTTGATTAGAATCTTTTTTTGAATTTTCTCATTGACAAGGAATATATATACGGACAGTTTTTGAGGTTTTTTTTCAAATTACAAATCCAAATCACCAGCTTGGTCTATTATTCATATCTACTCTCTAAATCTCTAAATTCTAATTTAAAAGTCATTTTGTCATTCTCTCATTCTTGAATAGTCCTTTTTTCGAACTTGTTCAAAATTTATTAGAAAAATCCTTTATTCTTTCAGCAAAAATTTATTTATCAACATGCTAAATTTGAACAATTTAAACCTCGTCAACGTGAATCGACTTGTATATCAACACTGCAAAAAATTTCACATAGCGTTGGAAAGGGCTGAAGAACTTCCATGAGACAACACAGACGCAAAGGACAACGTGAATCAATGCACAAGCGTGAATTTCAGAAGGAACACGAAAACCGAAACTGCTTGGAACGGTTGTGAGTGAACGCTTAACACTTTGCAAACGACCGCAAAGAGAAGGAGACAGGAAAATGCCGAGGACAAGCAGGTCATCGAATAGGGTTCACCAAGAGATGACAAAAGTTCGGATGCAAATTTGACTCAATAGCGTTGGGTCCAACATGAGCTTCACCAGACGACAACTAATGGGCAGTTCTAATACAGTGGATGGTAGCAGATATGCTATTGGACCGCTACGGTTTTTCTGCTTTCCCCAACAGTAGGAAAGACTTTTTTGGGAAAAGGACATGAATTTGTGAAGCTTGGGAAGGCTGAAGAGAGGTTACCATGTCAACAAATTAAATCAATTTTTAGTCTTAAACAGGCTGCTAACGCCAACTACAAGGATTTGACCAACTTCTTCTAGAGACAAGATTATGTTGGAACACGAACGGTTACTTCTCGTTCGCACGAGCAGAGACGGGAGGCATCAAAGGCATACACTGAGGACTTCATAGTATCACCTAAAAGCATGACATTTATCTTCAATATCATGAAAGCTGTAGGTGCAAGTTTGCATGTGGAAGACACGGGAGACTACACCGTTTTTTGGACATGAAGATCATTGTCAGATCCTAACCAAACAGCTACATAGAGAGAATGCTGGAGTTTCTAAATTAACAATTGCAGGCTTTCAAGATCTTCAACCGACATTAACTCAAAACCCTAATCAGACAGAGCAAAGACGAAGAAGTGGTCAACAAATTTACTTTTCTATCAGGCACAAATGACGAGGCCAGATATCACGTTCTTAGTTTATATCTTGTCCGGGTACCTTAATGAACTCACAAATCAACAATTGCATTACGTAAAATGGCTACTGCGGGCTATGAAACTTTCGCATTATGTAAAACTTAGTTGTACTAAGGAAGTTAAATAAATAATTAATAAGTGAAACTGTCGCAGATTGGTTGGGAGATGTAAACAACAGAAATTCTTCAACAGGCTGAACTGATATGGTGCAGCACTGAGAGAGAGTGTCAAAAGGCAGACAACAGTTGCTCACTCGCCAATAGATGATGAGTACCAGGTCAATGCAGCATTGGTTTAGGAAAGACAGTACCTTAAAACGATTTGTGGTAAATTTTGGCATCTATGAAAAGGATCCAAACGCATATGTTAAGACAAACTAATTATAATCAAGCTTTGACAAGCCCCAGTCTTGCACAAAAGATGCAAACTCTTTGAGACAAATATTCACTTGCCTTGTAAAAAGACAGAAGACAGGACAATTTCAAGTCCTTAGCTTTGTACTGACAAAATTGCGAAAATACATAAATTCTCGAAAAATTTGCCGTTTTATCATAAGCCATAAATCAACAAGCTTTGATTAGAATCTTATTTCGAATTTTCTCATTGACAAGGTGTATATATAGGAAACAGTTTTTGAGGTTTTTTTTCAAATTACAAATCCAAATCACCAGCTTGGTCTATAAATCAGATCTACTCTGTATATCTCTAAATTCTAATTTAAAAGTCATTTTGTCATTCTCGCATTCTTGAATAGTCCTTTTTTCTAAAAACTTGTTCAAAAATTATTAGAAAAATCTTTTATTCTTTCCGCAAAAATTCAGTTATCAACATGCTAAATTTGAGCAATTTGAACCTCGTAAACGTGAATGGACTTGTAAATCAACACTGCAAAAAATTTCACATAGCGTTGGAAAGGGCTGAAGAACTTCCACGAGACAACAGAGACGCCAGGGACAACGTGAATCAGTGCACAAGCGTGAATCCTACAAGGCACACGAAAACCGAAATTGCTTGGAACAGTTGTGAGTGAACCCTTAACACTTTGCAAACGACCGCAAAAAAAGGAGACAGGAAAATGCTGAGGACAAGCAGGTCATCTAATAGGGTTCACCTAGAGATGACAAAAAATCGGATGCAAATTTGAGTCAATAGCGTTGGGTCCGACATGAGCTTCACCAGACGACAACTAATGGGCAGTTTTTGTCCAGTGGAAGACAGCAGATATGCTAATGGACCGCTACGGTTTTTCTGCTTTCCCCAACAGTAGGAAAGACTTTTTTTGGAAAAATGACATGAATTTGTGAAGCTTGGGATGGGTCTACAAAGCATGTCTACAAAGTAAATCAATTTCAGTCTTAAACAGGCTGCTAACGCCAACTACAAGGATTTGACCAACTTCTTTTAGAGACAAGGTTATCTTGGAACACGAACGATTACTCCTCGTTCGCACGAGCAGAGACAGGAGGCATCAAAAGCATACACTGACGACTTCATAGTATCATCTAAAAGCATGACATTAATCTTCAATATCATGAGAGCTGTAGGTGCAAGTTTGCATGTGGAAGACACGGGAGACTACACCGGTTTCTGGACATGAAGATCTTTGTCGGATCCTAACCAAACAGCTACATAGAGAGAATGCTGGAGTTTCTAAATTAACAATTGCAGGCTTTCATAATCTTCAACCGACATTAACTCAAAATCCTAATCAGACAGAGCAAAGACGAAGAAGTGGTCAACAAATTTATTTTTCTATCAAGCACAAATGACGAGGCCAGATATCACGTTCACAGTTTATATCTTGTCCGGATACATTAATGAAATCACAAATCAACAATTGCATTACGTAAAATGACTACTACGAGGTATGAAACTTTAGCATTATGTAAAACTTAATTGTACTAACGAAGTTAAATAAATAATTAGTAGTTGAAACTGTCGCAGTATGGTCGGGAGATGTAAACAACAGAAACTCTTCAACAGTCTGAACAGACATGGTGCAGCACTCAGAGAGAGTGTCAAAAAGCAGAAAACAGTTGCTGATTCGCCAATAGATGCTGAGTATCAGGTAAACGCAGCAGCGGTTTAGGTAGGACAGTACATTAAAACAATTTGTGGTAAATTTTTGCATCTATGAAAAACATCCAAATGCATATGTTAAGACAAACTAATTTTAATTAAGCTTTGCCAAGCCCCAGTCATGCACAAAAGATGCGAACTCTTTGAGACAAATATTCACTTGCCTTGTAACAAGACAGAAGACAGGACAATTTCAAGTCCTTAGCTTTGTACTGACAAAATTGCGGAAATATAAAAAATCTCGAAAACTTTGCCGTTTTATCATAAGCCATAAATCAACAAGCTTTGATTAGAATCTTTCATTGAATTTTCTCATTGACAAGAGGCGTATATATACGGACAGTTTTTGAGGTTTTTTTTCAAATTACAAATCCAAATCACCACCTTGGTCTATTAATCAAATCTACTCTGTAAACCTCTAAATTCTAATTTAAAAGTCATTTTGTCATTCTCTCATTCTTGAATAGTCCTTTTTTCTAACTTGTTCAAAAATTATTAGAAAAATCCTTTATTCTTTCAGCAAAAATTCATCATTCTAAATTTGAGTAATTTAAACCTCGTCAACGTGAATCGAATTGTAAATCAACACTGCACCAAATTTCACATAGCGTTAGAAAGCGCTGAAGAACTTCCACGAGACAACAGAGATGCAAGGGACATCGTGAATCAGTGCACAAGCGTGAATTCTAGAAGGAACACGAAAACCGAAACTGCTTGGAACGGTTGTGAGTGAACCCTTAACACTTTGCAAACGACCGCAAAAAAAGGAGACAGGAAAATGCTGAGGACAAGCAGGTCATCTAATAGGGTTCACCTAGAGATGACAAAAAATCGGATGCAAATTTGAGTCAATAGCGTTGGGTCCGACATGAGCTTCACCAGACGACATCTAATGGGCAGTGCTTATCCAGTGGTAGACAGCAGATATGCTATTGGACCGCTACGGTTTTTCTGCTGTCCCAACAGTAGGAAAGACTTTTTTGGAAAAATGACATGAAATTGTGAAGCTTGGGATGGGTGAAGAGAGGTTAGCATGTCTACAAAGTAAATCAATTTCAGTCTTAAACAGGCTGCTAACGCCAACTACAAGGATTTGACCAACTTCTTTTAGAGACAAGGTTATCTTGGAACACGAACGATTACTCCTCGTTCGCACGAGCAGAGACAGGAGGCATCAAAGGCATTCACTGACGACTTCATAGTATAAGCAAAAAGCATGACATTTATCTTCAATATCATGGAAACTGTAGGTGCAAATTTGCATGTGGAAGACACGGGAGACTAAACAGTTTTCTGTACATGAAGATCATTGTCAGATCCTAACCAAACAGCTACATAGAGAGAATGCTGGAGTTTCTAAATTAACAATTGCAGGCTTTCAAGATCTTCAACCGACATTAACTCAAAACCCTAATCAGACAGAGCAAAGACGAAGAAGTGGTCAACAAATTTACTTTTCTATCAGGCACAAATGACGAGGCCAGATATCACGTTCTTAGTTTATGTCTTGTCCGGGTACCTTAATGAACTCACAAATCAACAATTGCATTACGTAAAATGGCTACTGCGGGCTATGAAACTTTCGCATTATGTAAAACTTAGTTGTACTAACGAAGTTAAATAAATAATTAGTAAGTGAAACTGTCGCAGTATGGTTGGGAGATGTAAACAACAGAAATTCTTCAACAGGCTGAACAGACATGGTGCAACACTCACAGAGAGTGTCAAAAAGCAGACCACAGTTGCTCATTCGCCAATAGATGCTGATTATCACGTCAATGCAGCAGCGGTTTAGGAAGGACAGTACATAAAAACAATTTGTGGTAAATTTTGGCATCTATGAAAAAGATCCAAACGCATATGTTAAGACAAACTAATTTTAATCAAGCTTTGCCAAGCCCCAGTCATGCAGAAAAGATGCAAACTTTTTGAGACAAATGTTCACTTACCTTGTAACAAGACAGAAGACAGGACAATTTCAAGTCCTTAACTTTGTACTGACAAAATTGCGGAAATATAAAAATTCTCGAAAACTTTGCCGTTTTGTCATAAACCATAAATCAACAAGCTTTGATTAGAGTCTTATTTTGAATTTTCTCATTGACAAGGCTTATATATACGGACAGTTTTTGAGGTTTTTTTTCAAATTACAAATCCAAATCACCACCTTGGTCTATTAATCAGATCTACTCTGTAAATCTCTAAATTCTAATTTAAAAGTCATTTTGTCATTCTCTCATTCTTGAAAAGTTCTTTTTTCTAACTTGTTCAAAAATTATTAGAAAAATCCTTTATTTTTTCAGCAAGAACTAATTTATCAACATGCTTAATTTGAGCAATTTAAACCTTTCATCGTGAATCGACTTGCAATATTGTTCTTTTTTATTCAAGTGCAAGATTTCATTGCGCCGCTTAGTTCATTTCAACTACCAGTAGAATCAAACAATTCCTACAAAACAAAATCCATCAGACTAAAAACTGAAATTTCAAAAATTTTATTAATTACTTCAGATCTAAGTCTGTTACTAAACTTTTTTAATGATCTGATGGGTGAAAACTAATCAGCAGTTTATCTAATTGATTGGTGATTAATGAGGGCAGGTACGTACCTCCTCTTAATAAATAGGGATTAACTAGATAAACTACCGATACCCTTAGAAATCCCCACTTATATTCGTTCAACTAATTCTGCAACTAAATAACGTACGGTATTTAGTCGGAAAACCAGGTGAACGAAAATAAGTTTCTTAGTATGATTGAATTTCAAAATATAACGTACTTGATGATCGTTGATAAATGCAAATATTATTAATTAATTCTTATTCACCGAGTCTTGGCATACTTTCTTTAGTTTACAGTAATGTTATAGACGGTAGGTTACGTTTGAGACCGAACATGCCGACCGTTTAGGTTTGGTCTGCTGGACAAAGAACCTCCCAGCTTGAGGTCCAGAACCAAATTTTTCTGATCAGACTTTCCAGACCGAAATTATCTCTGATCAAAGTTTCCAGACACAAAGGGTATCTGATCAGACTTTTCAGACCGAAGGCGTTTTGACCTGACCATCGTCAGACCATGGTCCAGACTCAATTTCAGACCAGACCTTGATCCCACTATGATCAGACTCAAGTGCGCTAGAAGAGGTTATGATCAGACCCAGTTGCGGTCAGACCCAGTTGCGCTTGTAGCCATTTATGATCAGACTGAAGCGTGCTCGAAACCGGTTCTGATCAAACTCAAGTGCGTTCAAAAAAATCTGATCAGAGAAAGATTTTACTAATGAACAAATCTCTTAATTTTGCTGTAATATATTCATTTCATAAAAACTGATGTTTGCAAAATTTAATTCATCTAAGGAAAACTCAATTATAAAAGTACTGCTTAAGGAAACGAAACGCAACTGCTGAGAACAAATTTTATTTAGTGTACCGTTTAGTGTATATTTTTGACTCAATGGATGTGATTAGACAGCTTTCCATAAGAAACATCTTGGTCTGCATTTGATCAAAATTTCCTCTGAAGGGGACCGGCCTTTGCTATTAGCTGGAATCTTTTTTTCTGATCAGAGCTATCGGACTTTAGATAAGTCTCTGATCACAACGCTGCTCTATTGTTGCCTCTTTGCAGAGCCAACATCTCTCAGTAAAAAAAAACAAAAAACTGAAAAAATAAGGCGCTCGAAATGGTCCCTGATCAGAACCAATTGCTTTCGAAAACATTTTTGATCAGACTCAAGTGCGCTCGAAGAGGTTATGATCAGACCCTATTGCGCTCGAAGTCGCACTGATCACAACCAAGTTTGCTCGAATCCGCCTTTGATCAGACTTTTTGGACCAAATTGCCCTCTGATCAGACCATCTCCAGACCATCGTCCAGACTGTAGTGCGCTCGAACTTCCGTCCAGACCCTGTAATTTCGGTCTGAGAACACACGGGTGTGCGCTCGACTGGCTCTGATCATAAACCAATTTGGGTCTGGACCTCAGCCTGGGCTTCGCCCTTGCGTTAAATAAAGAACAATACCGAATCTTATGTTTAAAAACGACGATACCGATTCTTCTTTTATGTTAAATAGCCCACAAAAACGACGATACCGACGTAGAAATAATTAGAGCTAACATCGTTTATGGTTAGAAAAAAATCCGACAACTGCTTGACTAGGGTCGTCAAGAAAGTTTGATACGCTGTACTTTTGAATATCTTCTCAATCACGTACGGTAAATTCTTATGCCGCAGGCTTTGAAAGAAGTCGGGCATTATATTATTTACATCATATAAGTCTGAGCGTAAATAACATCAAGTTTCTGATCAAATTTCACTTCACGTGTATTTGTCAAAAATATTGAAGGGCGCCATTTAGTGTTTATCTTAATTTTCAGACAAAATTGAACTTTGTACCGTAACACATACATTATTATAAGATATTGTTAGGCTGTAAGTCAAATCAATTGAGCTGTAACAATGCGTAAAATTCTTGACAAATTCTTTAGTGTTTTCATTTCTATGGTTAACAAACTCAAACTACCGTAACCTGTTTCATATTCAGATAGATAGACAAATATTAAGCTAGAGAATTTATCACGTATAAACTTACCATGTAGTCTTTCCTGACTTTTGGTTGCTATTGATTATAACTATTACTTATAAGATTTCTACAAAGTTTGCTGAACAAATTTCAAGATGGTTATTAGAAACCTACTGGCAAATTTCACCCAAAATGGTAAAGCTATGTAACCTTGCAAAGATTAAAAAAGCTTATATTGGAGCAAAATTATTAAATTGTAATTGTAATTATTTAGACGGAAAATTTAATCAAAAAATATATTTTGATTTATAATGGAAGGTTATCTTGAGAAATACACTAATGTTATTCACGGTTTTCGGTCGCGTTATTTTGTGTTAAAAGATGGATACCTTTGCTATGGAAAAACTAAAAATGAGTTGCCCCATTTATGTCGGGGTAGTGTCTGTATGGGAAAAGCTGTCATTAGAGCGAGTCAGAATCGAACCGGCGCCGGCGGAAACAGTGGTTACATTTTCACAGTGTCAGTTGGCAGAAAGAAATCGATTATTTTAAAGGTCGGTAAAAATTTATAGTCATGCTGATGATGCAAATAACGTCTCTCCTTCAGTCAGGGGGGGGGGGGGCAGTGCAGGGCATGGGCTTGCGGCCAAGTGGGGCGCAATCCGATTGCACGCCATAGAACAACAAGCTATAACAACTGATTTCTCAATTTGCCGTTTCTTAATTTTCGACTATATTAAAAAAACAAATTTGAAATAATCAGATTAAAGCATTTCGCTGTGATTCAATCTTTTTTCTGTTTCTATTGATGGTCTTTAATTCTAACTCCCCAACGAAGAATTTAACATTCATTTTATGTATTACTAGAACAGTTAAGATTCCAGTGATTCTGGAATCTTTATCGTGCAAGATCTTATCTGGTCTTACACGAACCTTAATTGTGTAAGATCCAATGAAATCGTTTTCAGTTTTTATAAGATAATAATTCAATTTTGCTGAGACTTTATCTTATAAGATCTGATAATGAGCTTATCAGTTCCTATAAGATAATAATTGAATTTTGCTGACTTTCGTTCTTATAAGATCCGATAAGTATCTTATCAGATCTCACTCAATAAAAACCTACGTAGGGCAGAATTTTTACCGTGTAAGATCTGATAAGACATGTTTTGATGATTTCAAAATTGCGGTATGAAAACAAAAAAAATAATCTGTCAACTAAACAATTATGAAACAAAGAAATGTTTGTGGAGCCTATTTTGGAGGCATTCTTATACTGAGCCTCAACTAAGTACTATGGCTAGCTTAGCAGTCCACAATAACTTTTGTCTTAGAAAAAAACTTCACCTTAATTTGATAATCACTGCTTCATTGAAAACCCTTTATACTCGAACAATCTTATTCGAAAAATCCAAGTTTCAAAAGACAATATAATATAATTTTTTCTTTGTTGCTCTGACACTTACGTCTCGCATGTATTAGCTTCTGAAGTGTTTTCAATTTGAAGAATATGCCATATTTAAAGCATTCTTTTTGTACAAGATCTGATATAAATTTTATCAAATAGATGAGTCATAACAGTAGTAAAACTTGGGGTGGTCTACCGCACACCAATAGGATCCCTCCCAGCCCCTACCAACTTCAAAATCATACAGCTTAGTGCTGGAAGCATGCCTACACTGCCGATCTACGGATACCAAAACTACTTAGACCAAATCACGCTAAAGGCAAAGCTGAGTAATACAAACTTATAGTACGATTGCCGTAAGCGATTCGCTGAGTAGTCATGCAATATTTTCCTAACTAATACATAATCTAACTAAGTTTTCTTTTTAAATCATTTAACAATAAGCCTGAAATAAGTCAACATGGCCCACATGGTAACTCGCGTAAAAGCATAATCACCTGGGTTACCTTGCCTTTTGGATTCCACTATAGTTTATCAAACACAAACAAACAAAACTATCTCACTTTTGTCTTTTCTATCAAAGCTATCTCAGTTCTGGTTTTATCAGACCTAATTAAACATTTCGCTCTATAAAAACAACGAAGAAGTAAACTTCTCTCATTTATCAAAAATAACCATCAAAAACAGTCTAGAAACCTCGGATAATTTCCGATATATTGTTTACAGCGCTCAAGTCCTAATTCCATCTCAGTTTTCCTTTGAGTTAAACACAAAGAGACGCAAAATTGATCAAAGAGAGGGCAACCTAACCACGCAAGTTCAGCCGAAAGGACTAGCACATTGGATTGACCAATTTACGGAATGGCAGTTTGCAGTTGTTGACCATGAGCCACAAAAGACACAGCAGCAATTCAGACGGTGTAATGACATACCATTTGAGCACCAACACATTTTGGTCTATTCAAACGATAATCCAAAACACATGGAGAAGATTATTAAATCCTATATCCGTCATGAGAGTAAAGTCCTCTTTGAGATCAAAGCCAGAATTTTTACGCCAACAAGCGCTTCCCAGACCTTCAATGAGCAGTTCTTGCGATTTAATTCATCAGATATTACAAGACGAGGAGATATCTTCGTGCAGTTCACAAGAAACGCTGATACAGTAATGAACAAATCACCTAAGCGTTGCAGCGCAATGGACATAGTATGGGAAATTGAACGACCTTGCCCGAATAGACGATTGGAATCTGCAAGCATGACAGAATATCAGAGGAGAATTTTGGCAAAAATTGAGAGCCTTGAGAGTACCAACTCCCCATTTAAACAAACTTTGGAAGACTATATTGATATTTTAGTGGGGATCAATTTACAGAACTGACCACTCAGTTTATTTGGAAGTTCAATGTGGAATGAACAACGCACAGTGCACATGCTGGGAATGTTGGGATGCCCCAATAGAGGATAATTGTGACGTATACGAGGAAAATTCCGATGAGTCATCAAAACAAACAAAGGAAAGCAGATAAAAGAAAAACTTCTATTCAAATCATTTTCTGTAAATGCACCCTGTTAAACAGTTTGTTACGTAATCACTTTCATGATAACTATTCCTGATAATAATAAAGTTTTAAGCAACTTTGAAATTGCATCTAAGTTGTTTCCTAAGAACGAAAGAACAAAGAATGCGTTTTTAGCTGTCTGTATGTTTATTGATGCAAACACTGATCTGCAAATCAATAACAAATTGGCTCCGCATGGAGGGTTGATAGGACCTGGTGACAGTAAATTGCATGGCTATTTGAAAAATTCAAAGATCTTGAGAACACATGCTGCTTTTCATTATGCTTACGGCTTTATGAAGGAACAATATGATATAGGACCTGGGTATGTCTACATGTTGTCGGAAATTCCAAGCCACTTTCTTCTTGGACTTCTTACAGGAATTATCTTTTGGATTTTGTCCAAACTGGTTTTTTGGTCCTACTTTGTAGCTCTTCCCTTTTGAATGAATAATTACAATACAGATAAATTTACACTGCATATCTCTAAGTTTGCATCTCTTCATTTATCTCAGACAAGCATCAAACGGGAAATTATTTTGAGAAAACGGTGTTGGAAAAAGTGGGTCAAAGATTTGCATTTGTACAAACCGAAATTGATCTCACAATATCTGAAGTAGAGCTGCTAGTAGAAGCATCTAAGTTATTGGAATATCTTATTTCAATATCGCAACAGTCCAAATTCAGCAACCAGAGCTACCTCCAAGAGCTACATTTTAAAAATGGGGGATGACTTGCCAGACTGTCAGTTGGATTTCGCAACCAAAAGTTTATTTGATCAGAACGACCAAGAAAGGCCACCGTGGAAGCTATATGGAAGCATAGAAAGATCATTAGTCTTTTACAGTTTACACATTTTTCTTTTACTCGGTGCCATAGCAGTTAGTCTCTGTTTTTAATTCATCACAAAGTTTTCAACAGAACGCCTTGAAAATTGGTCGCTGCTAGCATTCAATATTGGTTGTTTAATTCCAACTCCAAAATCAATAATGTTATAGTGACTGATCCTCATTTCTGTATGATGGTGGTAGGACCCAGTGGCTCAAGCTAAACTCGATTGGTTGCCGAACTCATCATTAAACAGAAAAAACTGTTTTACCCCTGCTTTGACAAAATAATATACGTTTATCAACATTGGCAAAAAAATTTATGACGAGCTCCACAATAACTTGGGCGCAGGAATCAATTTTATTCAAGGACTTGACTGGAGCAAAATTAATTCTACTCCCAATAAAGCTCGCCTACTGATAGTTTTTTACGACGTCTACACTGATGCAAGCCAGTAAGAGGAGTTTTTGCATTTAGCCATTTCTGGTCGACACAAGAACCAGCATGCAATAATACTGAAGCATAACTTGTATCAAGAGAGCCGAAACTCAAAAACCATTGACCTTAATGTTACTCACATGCTTTTGCAGAAGAATCCTAGAGATATCTTACAAATTGACGTACTTGGCCGTCAGCTAGGCAACCGCAAGCTTGTCTTATCGGCCTATAAATTAGCAACCAAGGAACCTTTTGGTCATTTGTTAATTGATCTGGATCCTAGATGCAGCGAGCATTTACGGCTGTGCTCCAAACTGACAGACCCTCACATAATATTTTACTGCTCAGAAATCTCGCAGAACAAACTTGAATTTGATGAATATTTCACATCATCGGACTACTTTCAAACTGCTTATCGACTTCAAACCTGTTCTGAAGCGCTTCGCAATACTTTACCTAATTGGTAATTTCATAAAATTCTTACTGGATTGTATATATAACATTGTTCAGGGAAATGTCTCATTAGCAAACAGTGTACTTAAAGAGAACAAATTACAAAAATTCAAAAACCTTCTTACAGTTCTGTGCAACAAGAAAGTTAAACTCAAACAGAAACGAAATTTTTTAGCAACAAATCAAGGACTGCTGCTTGTTAAGTTGATCTACGAGCCATTTCAGAGTCATTTTGAAATGAACAATTGCAATAAATCGATCGCTCAAAAATTCATTCTCATTTCACAACAAACATACAATGAGCTGCTAAACGCAAACAACACAATAAAACAAGGGTCCCCATCAGTCGAAGAAGTTTTACTATTAGACAGCCGGGCAAATGAATCTGATATTGCAGCCCAATTGAGCGTTGCAGCTACATTAAACAGAAAGAACTTAGAACAAAATCAGATCAGGAACCTCGTGAAATGGTAGCCAATGAGCATCTTCAGACGAATTTGAGCGTAAACTAGGCGAAACAAATTGTAGAAGAGTTATTGTCAGCTGGCATGTGGATTGGTAAAGTTGAAAAATCCAAAACAATTATCAAACTACTGCAAAATTCAGACACAATAACTGTTGACAGGCAGACTGGAAGAATACAAAGCAGAGGAGGCCCGCCATCAGATAGCAATCTATATGACTTGCTGATCAATATCCAGCATCCAACAAAAAAAATTTCCAGAGGAGATCTTGAATTTATAAAGGAATTAAAGATTGCACAACATCTGATTGCAAACACAAACGCCAAAGCAGTAAGCCCAAAGCTGACAAGAGACTCTAACACCACATGGCTCTCCATATTTGCATTCAAAATTTGAAGATCTTATCAGCGCAATTTATCAAACTGCTTCTAATATTAGGCGGAGTAGAGAAAAATCAAGGCCCAACAAAGAAACTTAAATGTGCAAAATTGCAAGAAACTATTAAGAAAAAGTACAAAAACCAAGCCCCTTTATTACTGCAAGATATGTGGTTGGGTCCATGATCAAAGCTCTGGGCTGCTTAATGCAAACGAATCCAACAGCTATGGATTTAACTGCACCAAATGCAAGCGCGAAAGAGTTGTATCAGCAGCACTTTCAAACAGCAAGGACCTACAAAAAGTACATAAATTTTTCACGGAAGTCAATCATCCTTCTGCATATGGCAGCATTAACCGGTTAATCAAGGAAACTGGACTCAGACGGCAGACTGTCGAAAACTAACTAACACACAACTCAACATATAACAAATTCAAACAAACGCGACACCGTTTTCCACGACTTAAAGTACAATTCTACTGGTTGAACGAAATCTGGTCACTAGATCTTGCTGATATGCAATTTCTAGCCAACGACAATAGGAATACTCGTTATCTATTAGTGACTGTCGATAAATTGAGTCGCTTTCTGCGGGTTCAACCAATGAAAGATAAGTACGCCTCAACAACGAGGCGTGCCTTTGCCACCATGATATCCAAAACAAAACCCAAAAAAGTGTGGACTGATGATGGTAAAGAATTTCTAGGTTCATTTAAAACACTTTGTGAGCAAATAGATATAATCATATACCGAACAAGAAACGAAAAAAGTGCATATCCAGAACGCAACATCCGATCAATCAAATCATTAATACATAAATATTTAAACGAAAACCACACGAGCGCTTACATTGACAACTTGCAGAGCTTCGTAACGGTATTAAACGCCCGAGTGAACAGGACAACAGGGCTTGCACCAAAGAGCGTCACAAAGCAACATACAAGCTATTTAGTATCACTCAACTTGAACGATAAGATCCAGAAACCACGTTTTTCTGTTGGTGAAACTGTTCGTATTAAAAGAAACATCGAAGCATTTCACCGTGGTTACAAAATTCAATTCAGCCATGAGATATTTAGAATAGATAAGATTCTCACTCTCAACCCTCCAACCTATCGAGTAGTTTCCCACGAGAGAAGCGAACAAATCTACGACAGATTTTACGAATCTGAGCTGACAAAATTTTCGTCAACATAAAAATGGTTAGTGTAGAAAACTCGAATAGTTTCTCGATAAATTTAATCTCCAATTCCTCCACATACACCTATCCCGGAAACACAATGTCATCTTTCACCAACTTGCTCCCCAGATCAATTGACCTCAACAAAAAATTCGGTCAATGGCAAGTGGCGTTGGTAGAAATCTCATGGCCAGCAAAATTCAAAATTGTAACGCAAAGAATTATACAGCTTCATCAACTTCAAAATGAAAGTTCAGATTCAGCTGACAGCAACGACGACGACGACGACGACGACGACCACTCAATACAACCAACAATTGCTGACGAAATATACGTCCGAATAGGTCGTCGCCGCCGTCACCATGGAACAACCAAAGCAGCCGCAACTTTTCAAAAAACTCGAAACTTGAGAAACAAAATTGAAGCTGGCTATTACCCAACTCTTGACCACTTGATGACAAATATTTATATAAAATCCTTTGGAAGTAAACGAGAGTTTTGGCCAATGAAATGGAGCGTGTCGAGTCATAGTCAAAAGCTAAAACTATTGTCCACAGACAACATGAGCGGTATCCTATCAACAGAAGATTATCAAACGGCCACAAGCGAAGGAGAGAAAACAGAGGGAGATGAATCAAGCAGAGCAAAAGGTCCATCTGGTATTGAACTTCTTTCTACAGAACTTCAAAACATTCTCGGAACCAGTCTCCTGAAACTAGGAGTCGAGCCTAAATATCCAATTGACCTACTGGGTGGGCGACATACGATGTTTGTTTACTGTGATCTCATCCAAGATGAAATTCTCGGAAGCACTCTCACTTCACTTCTTAGATCCGTACCCATAACAAAAGTTACCAACAAGAATGAAAACACACCATTCATATTTCATCATTCTTTCTCCAACCTGCAGGGGAAACCGGTTGTGAAGTCATCATTTCAATCAATAACCATAACAATTCGCGACGAAACAGGCCAATTAATGCCATTTCTATCAATCGGTCGCATTTGGCTAACACTACAATTTCAATTTTTACCTAATTAAATCATTCTTCACACAGCCAACGGTAAAAGCAGTCGCTACGAATCAATATTGAATAATGGACGCACACTATGACGCACAAATTGCGAGAAATCCAGACAACTATGTTACACACGGCGGCCCCACAAGGCAACTTGGTTCAGGCGCTGCTGGCCTTGGCGCCCTCGCTGTGAGAATTGGTCGATACACATTACCACTTTTGAGAAAGTATGCGCTTCCTTTTGCTAAAACAGTTGGACGGAATTTGGTGAGCGCTGCAATCCCTGAGATTGGAGAAATAATGCCAGGAAAGAAGCGGCTGAGAACGGTCGCAGAAATTTCTATCAGGAAATCACATTCTAAAGGTATAGCAGACACCGTCACAGGAACACGAGCGCCGCACGCGCGGGGGCGGAGAACAGCCGCGTCGGACGGGCGAATCCGCGCTGCCGTTCCGCCCGCTCGCCTGCCGACCGGCGGCAGTCATCCTAAACAAACACTCTTATCAGCAAACAAACAGCAGATAAAAACATCTTCGGCACAAAAGCGACGAGCGAGTGCGCCCACTTCTAAAGAAACAAAACCCAAACGCAGTCGGAAAGAAATTTTATCTAACATACGGTACTAAAAATGGCCGAGTTTACGAGCCTAGCAACCGATATTGCAAAACCAGTAACCCATACAGCTCTTGATTTTTTAGAAATACCCAATGTTCTAGTTAACTATGAGAGTGGATTGGATCAAGAAATTTACCCACAAGTGGGTTCACGAGGGCCAACATTGGACTTTTTAATCAGTGGAGACCAACGCAACTGCCTGGACCTTAACAACATACAATTGGGGCTTCAAGTAGCAATTAATACAGCAGAAGGGAAAGATCGCGTAAAAATAAATGATGCTAGCAAAGTCGTGTTTGCTAACAACACACTCCATAGTCTGCTTTCTCAATTTGAAGTATATGCTAATGAAATTCTGATCTCTGACAGCAACAACAGTTATCATCATCGTGCATTTCTCGAGACAGAGCTGACAACAAACAGCGATAGTAAGGAGACGTCGGCGGCCTGTCAAGGTTACTGTTACAATCCTGAACCCTCCTCTGATGCCAACAAATCTGAATGGCTTCAGAAACGAATGAAATCTACCTTGGAAACATAATATGTCTCCAGTTTTTACGGGACCCTTTATGTAGATTTTTTCAGCTGTGAAAAACTGATGATCCCGAAAGTCGATATTTGAATTAAACTTTGTCGCGCTAAAAACGAATTTAGCTTGGTAGGCTTAGGCGATGACGCTGACCAGTTGTTCACAGCAGTTATAGAAAAATCTTCATTATTTGTTCGCAAAATAACCGTAACTGAGTCTGTTCGACTTTCCATTGAGAGAGCATTTATTAAAGCCCCAGCGAGATATCCTTACATCGAATCCCTATGCAAGAGTTTTATTATGCAGTCGGGGCAAAATTCTTTTGTCAAAGAGACCATATTTGGTACGGAACCCATCAGGCGACTAACATTGTGCATGATGGCAAACGACAAGTTCGAGGTTCAAAGAACTTAAATCCTTTTTTGTACGATAAGTACGATTTAAAAAGAATCGAAATTAAACGCGGTAACGGCTTACCAATAGCAGGCACTCCAATAGACACCGAGAGCAATGTTCGTATATATCACAACAGTCTCTCAGCACTCGGCTTCAAAAACGATGGGAACAAAATTTCTCTAGAAGATTTTGTAAACAAATTTATTGTGACTTTTGAATTGACATCATCACAGGAGGCATCAAAAAAACCTCACATTATTCCCGGAACCAACAGGAGCACCTATTACTCTCAAATTAGTCTTCTCTGAGGCTCTTCCAGAAGCGGTTGAGCACTTTATGATTGGGGAACGCTTCAGTCAAGTGTTCATTGACGCAAAAAGGAATGTTTCCAAGAACCAAACAATATTCAATGGATAATGTCAGCTTAAAAAAACTTTGTGAGAAATTTTCGCCTGCTCAAATTTTCTTTTGGAGGTGTCTGGTCAGCCGACAATTTTCCAAGAGTAGAAAAAGGGCCACGTTTTCAGATAATTAACACCTCGCCTGTTAAACTTAATGGAACTCACTCGATACTACTTGTTGCAATAAGCGCATTTGTATCTACTATAGACAGGCAACGGAAAAAGAAACTGATATCATTTGTTAACATAATAATTTGGAATAGCCTCGACATTCCATTGAGTTTCTTTATAGATTTCTATAAAAGATTGGGCTTGCTTTACTCTAATAATTTCGCTAAGTATACCATACATGAGACTGCTTCTTCCCCTCACCCACAATCTCCCTCCTCCAACCTATGCGGACTCTACTGTATATACGCCTTATTAAAAACTTTTGAAAAGATAGGGCATGCCCATTACGGAGACGCAAGCGACCGCCTCAAGGCAACGAAGCAGTTAAAACTAATCCTTGAAACAGCAGTAAAAACTATTGGATTGATTAACGAATTAAATTTGATAAGATATTTTTATACCAAACTGCAGTGAAACTATACTTTGAAATTTTTGTACTAAAATTTTAACCCACAAAAATTATTCTGAATCTGAGTATTGAACAATCATCGGAGATCGCTTGGGAGGCACTAATTCAAAATAACTCTCATCACAATTATCTACATCATCATCATCATCATCAACGACACTTTGAAAAGATATACAATCCTGAGCATTGCACTCCTCGGCTTCGTCAAGAACGAAAGGGTTCCTCCAGCCCTCTTTCTCGCGACAATCATCGTCTTGGTCACTGAGTTCGCTCCAATTCACTACTGCCTCCTGTTCATCATATTCTCGCGGAAAAAACCCGGGGTCAGGTGGGGCTAAAACAAAACGAAGTTAGAAACCTATAATTCAAATAAAACAAAGTAAAATAACCATAACCAAAGGAGGAGCTTGATGGAGAACTTCCGGACACCGATTCCAAATCAAAGGATGACAGTTCCCCAAACTCGGTAAACGGCTCCTCTTCATCAGTCGAGTCGCAGCTGTCATCATCGTCGACAATATCAGTACAACCATCAGAGCCAAGTCTTGAGTTGCTCGGCAAAAATTGAGGCTTCTGCTGTAGACTATAATGACCGAAAGGAAGCGTATCCACGCCATTCGCAAGTATAAATCGCTTGTCATCGAAACAACTTGGAGCCATTTTATTTGTTGTAGTAACTGTGATCTGATGATTGGATGAATGAATCCTTGTCATTGGAACGCGGCTGCTGATACCAATTTGAAGACATTCGATGTATTTCTCGTGATGCAGAGTTTTTTTCAGGACTTTTTGAATTCTTTTTGCATTTTGTTTAGCACCACTCGCAAATTTGATGCTGTGCATTTTGGACCGCAAGATTACGCTTTCTTCTAAAACAGCCCCATTTAACTCATCCGTCAATGTTAAAGGATCCTTTTTATTTGTTGGATCAAAGAGAGGATGCGAAGTTGGGTAGTCGCTGAGATCCAGCAAGTGCTTGAAATCTTGCATGTCTCTGCAGAGATCTTCAGTTTCTACGCGATAGAGAAGCGAGTCAGTGTCCTTATACGTAACACAAATTCGCATGCCGTATCTAGGTCTCAACTCGTTATAATGAAAATTGTATAGAGCAAGCTTTGAAAGATCCAGGATCACTGCTCCAACAGGCGCTGATTTGTCCCACTTTATATTTGGTACAGATAAATAGACCGAGCACAAGTTCTCAGTAATAAATTGAAAAGATTTGAAGGTTGGCTTCGACGTAAGTTTCGAGGCTTTGCTTTCTTCAGAAACAAATTGAATATTTTTTTCCAATTCATTTATTCTCCATTGTTTTACCAAAACATGCGTTAGACATCAGTTTGTAAAAATTTTTCTCAAAGCCTGTTGCCGCCTGTTTTCAGAGTGGTCGTCATGAAATGATGCTGGGTAATCTATGTCTACTTCAACAAAATAGCCCAAACTATTGTCTGTCTTATAGGTGTCGATGAGTTGTTGTTGTTGAAATTATGCAAATCTTTACTGTTGGTCCGGAAATGACGAAGCGCCCCAACTCTATTCAATCCCCCTTTTATCGCTTTTTCGCAGAAAAGAAGCATATCAACAGCCGATAACAACCCAAGTTCAACTTCGGTGGTTACCAACATCGCATTTCAGCAAAGATTGGGGGCACTATAGAAGTAAGCTGGATCCAAACGGTATACCTTAAAACAAACAGATCGGAACAATTCAAATACATCAGCAAGTAGGAAAACGTCACTTTGCAAATGCGCATCGTGATAGTCGCCAAAAGAGTGCATTTGAACAGATGATACATGTCAACTGCTTTTCTGTACATCTCTTCCGTAATATCTATCTTCCCTAATAAAGTATTTCTCCAGTCTTCACCGAAAGGGGGCAGACCAATTTCATCGAACTTTTCGAAACAATTCAGATAGCAGTAGGGAAGAGTCCTTTACTCCTAATTTTTCTGAAGTCGGAATTGGAAAAGCTTTGAAACTGATGTCGAAGAAGTTTCAAAACATCATCTTGAAGTATCTGCGCTAAAGAATCAAGACCTGAAGCCATAAAGTTGAAACTATCAAGAAATCGAATTTCGTTCCGAACAATTCTTTCAACACCACATTTGTTTATATAACTACGTATTGGAACTTGAACCGAAAATGAAATAAACGTTTCCTCAGTTCTTGAAATTGCCGAAAGAATTTCGTTATCCTTCAACTTGAGGTAATTGACAATGTGATGCGCATCATAACGAGATAGATTGTGGAAGAAAACATGGAGGAAAGATCCTACGGTAACCTTCAAATTACACGCTTTGTGAGCCACCCCAAAAACTGTTCCTGTTAAATGACAATGATGGATAACATTATCGTCATCCATTTCAAAGCATTTTTGACAAATGCAACAGGGGTTGACCCAATGTTCAATAAGCTCACGTTTTTCTGGATTTGATAGTTTCAGAAAGCGAAAGCCTTGGCGTTCCGATTCCGTCAATTTGACCCAGCTCCGCAAAGTGTCCATCAAAACTGCAATACAATCTTGGCCTCTATAAAACTTTTCAATGCGGACCTCAGAATTTCTGCTAACAACGAGAACAACACCAAAACTACAGGGATACTCATTTTCGTTAACACAACTTGATGCACGTCCATTATTCAGGCCGTTTTCAATAAGCAACTCAAAGGATTCGAATGAATCTGTGCGCACATCAAGAGCTTCTAAGTCCGCATACACAACAAAAGGACACTTGAAAGTCTTTTGCCAGTTCTTAAATTTTACTGTTGAGCCATCTTTGGGCATTTCAATAACTTGCGGCTTATGGTGCTCACAAAGAGATTTGTGAAGTTTTATTTTTTCTCGTGCAATGCTCTGCAGACAGCGCTCGCAAAACTTTTTTATATATTGTTCTTCGACCTCGCCGTGGCTGGAGATCGGAGCAAAACTTTCATTACACTATCCAGATTTTTAATCAGACAGTAATGCCAATTGTTCTCTTCAGATAGGAGAAGCAAATTTATCCGCTTCGCGGAATTTTTGTACTTTGTCAAGTAAACAGGGTAAATCTTTTTTTGTTCGAACGCGAATACATTGATTTTCAAGTGATTGTTTTTCTCAAACGTTGGAATGTCAGCTAAAGCTATTGGCATTTTTCGTGGATTGTAAAATAAACGGCTGAGGTGTTGCCGATAACTTTGAGGCTTTTCCTGATTTTGTATTACCGGAAAAAGTGCAGCTAACACCGAGTAAAGGAAGCACAGATTGTCTTTCCAGTTTCTAATGTTAAGAATTGACTTGCGTTGATTTTCAAGTTCTGGCGGCGAAGCGATATAAGAACCAGCCCGAAGAGGCGCAAATTTCGAATTTTTTAGTTCAACCAGGTTTAGTTTTTCAATTACCCAGCCACTACCAGCCGTGCAGAAAACGTTCATTTTAGACAAATGGTTATCGACGTGCGAATAATATTTGTCAGCGGTTACAGTTGTTGAGAGACTTTCCATTGGACTGTGGACGTAGCAGACAGTGATATCGTCTGTTTAGGGCTTGACAAAACTTACTTCAATGCAAATTTCAAACTTAATTGTAATCATAGTTTCCAACTTTTTGCTAACAAAACCTTCAATGACAGTTTCGTTATTCACAAGGAACTCAAAAGGGTCGAAGCTAGAGTCGTTTTTCATATTCAATCGAAAAGACTGAAAATGTTCTCGCACAGCTTTTCTCTCACGCTCCAACACAAACTCATGGCTCTGCTGTAATTCTGATGGATTAGTTCTACGTGTAGAAGCGACAACTGAGGCAGAGCAGTGATTCTGCCAGTCCTCTTCAAGACCGAAAAGCGTTTGGCAAGAGGTGCATCTTACCGAAAGATTATATTTATGAGTATTCTTGAGATGACGGACTAAATTTTTGCCAAGCGTAAAAGTTGTTGGGCAATGACCGCATCGAAAAGTTTTATCAGGAAGCTCGGAGTGCTTTTGATGTTTAGGAATAAGAAGGTCTTTTCGTTTGGAAAGGTTCTCGTTGCAAAAGTCACATTTCACCATAGTTCCTAAACCAAAATTTATTATGGAGATTTATCCCAATGTCACTAACAAAATCTGCCTAAGTTAAGTCTGGCAAGGCTTTAACTAGCAAGACACGCCTTCCAAAAAAATTCTGATTAAATTTAATTAGAGGATAAGGAACAATTTTTGTTCGATTATCCTGCAATCCTTGTAGCAGTTTGGCCACAAGGAAAGTTCTGGCGTTGTTCTATGAACAGCGCCGGAAAAGATGCAAGGGTCCAGTTTGTTGAAAACCGGGAAGCCAAGCATCTTTTATAAGTTTTAGTCCCGAAGTGGATGGAGGATAGTCTAGAAACAGACACCGAAAAACTGGCGTTTTTCGAAGTCTGTTTCCTAACAATCCTCCACCCGACTTCTGCCGGGTCCCTTCGACGAGAGGTAGCCAGGTCTGACAAAAGTCAGAGGGAGGTTTCAGTACCCTTGGTGAAGTATTAGACAAGTACAGGAAACAAAAAGAACAAAACCAAATAATTTGATCATCAACATTGATCATCAAATTATTTGATTCGGTCCTTTTTGCAACTAGCAGATCTCTCACAACACCAAGAAAACTGAACATTGAACTCTTAAGTCTCTTTTACAAGTAAAAAATAAATAAACTAAACAAGAGCTAAAAGAATGCATCAATTTTTTTGGAATATGTCATTCACAGAGACATAAACGGTCCGTCCCGTGACAGGCAGGACTACTAAAGAGTGCGTATAATTTTAGGTCAATTGCACCCCCCTAACTCTCAAAAATACGGAAGAGCACAACTCTTCGAATTCTCTTGGCATAAAGTTCCTGCTGCATTCGAGGCGGTCTAATCATATAAACAGGAGTATTTGCTCCATATTTAGCAATTAGAGATATCTTTGAGCATTTGCAAGCACCATCCAGATTCAACTAAAGCAGAGCAGCTTTAAAGAAAAGAGTGCGACGCAAACAAAAAACGGTGGGATCATAATATACTAAATTAAATAAGAAAGGCAAAAATATTAATGATAGGAACTGTGATAATTATTGATACCAGTAAGAACTCTTTACAGCTTCATTTAAATACAAAGTATTTGCAATCCGAAATCAGTATGGCGCTGACCATAAACTTGATAAATTATTCACGCCAAAAAAGATCAGCCCAGACGCAAAGGAAGAACTTCGTTCTTCTTTCTTGGTAAAAAAAAGGAAGAGCTTTGCTCTTCGGGAGAACCTGGCATAAAGTTCCTAAAGCCCCAAATCCTTCAATAAGTTTGTTTTTGTTAAATTCTTTAACATCCCAAACACCTAACGTCTTTTAGCAGAGTTTGCCTTTGACACCAAAAACCCCCACCTCGTAGAATTCTATTATATTTTGCAATCTTTGTTTCACAGTAGAAGGAGAGAAAGTCAGAGAGAGACTAGTGTTACTATTCAGAGGTTTAAGCAGTTGAGAAATAAAATCATATGAGTATAGCTTGGCCTCGGGTATTGAAATCAGACAACCGCAAATGATAAGAGTTCCTAATTTATTAAAGAAAGTTGAATTAAGATAATTGAAATATTAGCATTTCCGTGTCATCAAAGGAGAATTTGTTCACGCCAAAAGATATAATTAACTAAAGTAATCAAAAATCACGCCACAATGGGGTGATCAATGTATGAATACGGAATATTGGGATCCCCCAGCTATTAAAATGCCAAAATATTTTTCTTTTATGCAAACAATTAGAATTATCGCAAAAAGATGACCACTATAAAAGGCGGCCACCGAGCAACCGATTCATCTTTTCACCCAAATATAAAATCTAAACGAATCAAACTGATCAGGCATGGAAAGTACAGCGGGATACTTCTTCGAATATCGAACGTCAACGCGATTGCTTAGAGTGTCAAGAGATCAATCGGAGGACGGGAGCAATATCGAGATCACACTGTTCAAGTTTGCGAACAGTGAACGGTATCTAAACCAATCAGTTTCGGTGCCTGAGCACCACTTCACAGAAGTAATGGATTCGTGTACCCTTGATTCGGACATATTGAAAGTTATCTGTGAGGGAAATTCAATAGTGAGGGGAGAATTGTGGTTAACTTCAACGCTTGCGAGCGAATGCGGTTTGACAGTAAGAACTGCGAAGTGATTCGCGATATAAAGGGTAATAATTTGTTTCATCTATGCTGTAGTCTATTATAGGTTGAAGCTGACAGGTTTTAAAACGGTATATGGCTGGCTTGATGTAAGCAATAGGATTGATAGATAAATGTCTAGATAATTTTGTTTCTATTTAGATTCCGACACCACGTATTACCGGTTCGCGGTCAAATACTTTGACCCCCAGGACATCATCTTGAGTGTCTTCTTCTACTTTAGGAAGTTTTGCCTAAATGGAGATATGTGGGAGCTTAGGTATACTGCAATGCATTTGCGAGAACTGACGGCCCTAATGATCTACCACAGACAGTACAATCGAGCGAAACGAGAGAGAATCACTAAACGAATGATTCCTATTGCTGAAGTCAAACCAACCAAAAGGGTAAGGAGTGAGAGCGAAAACAACCCACCCGAGGTTGTTGACTTGGCGTCAGAGGATGATTTGCCTCTAAAAAATTTCAGAGAATCATCAGATTAGAACTTTAGAAACTTAATCAAGAAATTGAAAACTTGTAACTTTGTGGAAAGTGTATACACTAATACTTTTGTAGTACTATATATTGTTTAATTCTCTTATTATTCCAAAACAACTCCATCTAAATTAGAAATCTTTGGTTCAAATTTTGTCTTTCGTACTTCAGCATAAAACGGTTGATTTCGGGTTGATTTCATTAGACAAGTCTAGATAAAGTTGGTTTTATTTGACGAGAACAAAACACAAAAAGTGGTGAATGAAAATCAGACAATAAAAATTTTTTTGTCTTCTTTTGTCTACTGTTGAATTGTTTTGGGTTCATTTTTATTTTCACCAAATAAAGATTTGGTAAATTGAGCACACAAGACAAAGAAGCACAACGGACATCAAGCAAACTGGTCAATTTGCAATATGTCAAACTCAAATATAAAGCAGTGAATAATGAGCTAACAAACGAACTTTGTATGAACTAACCTTGATGAAGTTTGGTATATGTTTGCGAAAAAAATGTGCCAAAAAGATGCTCCTGTAGTACGGTGGTTTAGGCTAAAAAGCTATAAGAAACACCTAAAAGGTATATAAAGCACCAAATGATTGGGTTCGAGACTGATTGGTGAAGGGAGACATTGTCTGTGCGGTAGACCACCCCAAATTTTACTACTCATAACTTTCTGAATGTTTATCTGACAAGATCTTATAACATTCTTACAAAAAATTACACGATAAACATTTTTGTCAGGCAGAGTTTTTATCCTGTAAGATCCTATAAGGCTGAACTTTTATCCTGTAAGATCTAACAGAAGTGAACTTTTATCGTGTCAGATGTTATCAAAACTGATAAAAAATTTTATATCTTACATGACCTGATGAATTGTCTTACGAAGTCTTAGTCAAGCTGCGCATAATCTTAGTATTTTTAGGGCAATTTTTTATAAAAATTGTAAGATCCTGCACGATAACAATTGAAAAGTCTTGGGAAACCTTCTTTAGTTTCAAATTGCAACAGCGCAAATGACAACTTTCAATTTTTTTATCCTATGACGTAGTGCAAGTTTTTTTAGTTAGATTATTGTTTAATTATAATAAAATATAAGCTTTAAAATTGAGCGTAATGCAAATTTTGATTTTGATTTCGTTTGTACTGATTTTTTGCCCTCAGTTCAATTCGACCTTTGGTGATGGTGATGCTGCAATAGGTCATCAGGGAACGAGAAAAATCGTGATTCACTCACATCATAGTTAGGGTTGTTTAAAAAAGATGGCATGTAAGTCGCCTCAAAACGGTTTAATTTTTTTTCTACCGTCAAATATTCAAAGTTGTCATTTTTCAGCTTTGAGTGCAACGTTATGTACAAAATTCAGTTAAACCATTTTTGCCGTTGTCCTCTGAATGTCTATTCAGTCTAAAGTAAAGCTCAGACAAGGCCCTTGATAAAAAAACCTAACAGCATATGTACCAAATGATGTACAATACTCCTCAGATCAGGAGACCAAGCATCTGTTTGAGTAAAAAACAATAACGACTAAATGGAAGTTTTTGCTGATTTGTTTCTTCTCTCTCCAGTTGAGGTTTAAAATATGTTTACTTTACTCGGCTGTCCTTCACTTCTAATTTGGGTTCAGTGTCACCACATATGCTTCCTCGATTACTCTCTAATTTTGTTTCAAACTTTATTAGTTTGTTTATTTTCATGTACCTACTGATTTTTTTCACGGGCTTTACATTTGCTCTGTTTGTTTGCAACTTGTTGAAAAACAATTATTGACACGTTTGTTGAGTTCCGGTTATAAATTGATCTGCTTGTTTTTCTGTACCTCTTTTTGGTTTTAAATATTCCATGTTGATTTTCGAGCCTGGCAACGCGTCCTCTCTTTTTTGTTGTAACGGCTACTGCTGATTCAATACCTACCGATGCTGATCCACTTTTTTTCAAGCGCCAATCGGATATTCAATGGACATTTCAGACAGTTCTCTCCAACATAACTTTTTGACAAATCTGACACTTTCTCGCTAATGGATTTTTACAAAAAAAACTAGGATCTTTAATAATGATTGATAATTAAGAAGTGAGTTGACACCTTTATATTTTTATCTTGTACTTGTTATTTTCCTTGTTTTGATAAGAAAAAGCAGACTTGAGATCGGTTCTGAAATTAATAGCTGTAATGGCTGCCTCAGCAAAATTATACTGCGGTAATTATACTCTGAAATTATACTGCGGTAATTATACTCTGAAATTATACTCTGAAATTATACTGCCGTAATTATACTCTGAAATTATACTGTCGTAATTCTACTCTGAAATTATACTGCGGTAATTATACTCTGAAATTATACTGCCGTAATTATACTCTGAAATTATACTGCGGTAATTAAACTCTGAAATTATACTGCGGTAATTATACTCTGAAATTATACTGCGGTAATTATACTCTGAAATTATTCTGCGGTAATTTTACTCCGAAATTATACTGCCGTAATTATACTCTGAAATTATATTGCCGTAATTATACTCTGAAATTATACTGCCGTAATTATACTCTGAAATTACACTGCCGTAATTATACTCTGAAATTATACTGCGGTAATTATACTCTGAAATTATACTGCGGTAATTATACTCTGAAATTATACTGCCGTAATTATACTCTGAAATTATACAGCCGTAATTATACTCTGACATTATACTGCGGTAATTATACTCTGAAATTATACTGCCGTAATTATACTCTGAAATTATACTGCGGTAATTATACTCTGAAATTATACTGCGGTAATTATGCTCTGAAATTATACTGCCGTAATTATACTCTGAAATTATACAGCCGTAATTATACTCTGACATTATACTGCGGTAATTATACTCTGAAATTACACTGCCGTAATTATACTCTGAAATTATACTGCGGTAATTATACTCTGAAATTATACTGCGGTAATTATACTCTGAAATTATACTGCCGTAATTATACTCTGAAATTATACAGCCGTAATTATACTCTGACATTATACTGCGGTAATTATACTCTGAAATTATACTGCGGTAATTATACTCTGAAATTAAACTGCCGTAATTATACTCTGAAATTATACTGCCGTAATTATACTCTGAAATTATACTGCCGTAATTATACTCTGAAATTATACTGCCGTAATTATACTCTGAAATTATACTGCCGTAATTATACTCTGAAATTATACAGCCGTAATTATACTCTGAAATTATACAGCCGTAATTATACTCTGACATTATACTGCGGTAATTATACTCTGAAATTATACTGCCGTAATTATACTCTGAAATTATACTGCGGTAATTATACTCTGAAATTATACTGCGGTAATTATGCTCTGAAATTATACTGCCGTAATTATACTCTGAAATTATACAGCCGTAATTATACTCTGACATTATACTGCGGTAATTATACTCTGAAATTACACTGCCGTAATTATACTCTGAAATTATACTGCGGTAATTATACTCTGAAATTATACTGCCGTAATTATACTCTGAAATTATACTGCGGTAATTATACTCTGAAATTATACTGCCGTAATTATACTCTGAAATTATACTGCGGTAATTATACTCTGAAATTATACTGCGGTAATTATACTCTGAAATTATACTGCGGTAATTATACTCTGAAACTATACTGCGGTAATTATACTCTGAAATTATACTGCCGTAATTATACTCTGAAATTATACTGCGGTAATTAAACTCTGAAATTATACTGCGGTAATTATACTCTGAAATTATACTGCGGTAATTATACTCTGAAATTATTCTGCGGTAATTTTACTCCGAAATTATACTGCCGTAATTATACTCTGAAATTATATTGCCGTAATTATACTCTGAAATTATACTGCCGTAATTATACTCTGAAATTACACTGCCGTAATTATACTCTGAAATTATACTGCGGTAATTATACTCTGAAATTATACTGCGGTAATTATACTCTGAAATTATACTGCCGTAATTATACTCTGAAATTATACAGCCGTAATTATACTCTGACATTATACTGCGGTAATTATACTCTGAAATTATACTGCCGTAATTATACTCTGAAATTATACTGCGGTAATTATACTCTGAAATTATACTGCGGTAATTATGCTCTGAAATTATACTGCCGTAATTATACTCTGAAATTATACAGCCGTAATTATACTCTGATATTATACTGCGGTAATTATACTCTGAAATTACACTGCCGTAATTATACTCTGAAATTATACTGCGGTAATTATACTCTGAAATTATACTGCGGTAATTATACTCTGAAATTATACTGCCGTAATTATACTCTGAAATTATACAGCCGTAATTATACTCTGACATTATACTGCGGTAATTATACTCTGAAATTATACTGCGGTAATTATACTCTGAAATTAAACTGCCGTAATTATACTCTGAAATTATACTGCCGTAATTATACTCTGAAATTATACTGCCGTAATTATACTCTGAAATTATACTGCCGTAATTATACTCTGAAATTATACTGCCGTAATTATACTCTGAAATTATACAGCCGTAATTATACTCTGAAATTATACAGCCGTAATTATACTCTGACATTATACTGCGGTAATTATACTCTGAAATTATACTGCCGTAATTATACTCTGAAATTATACTGCGGTAATTATACTCTGACATTATACTGCGGTAATTATACTCTGAAATTATACTGCCGTAATTATACTCTGAAATTATACTGCGGTAATTATACTCTGAAATTATACTGCGGTAATTATGCTCTGAAATTATACTGCCGTAATTATACTCTGAAATTATACAGCCGTAATTATACTCTGACATTATACTGCGGTAATTATACTCTGAAATTACACTGCCGTAATTATACTCTGAAATTATACTGCGGTAATTATACTCTGAAATTATACTGCCGTAATTATACTCTGAAATTATACTGCGGTAATTATACTCTGAAATTATACTGCCGTAATTATACTCTGAAATTATACTGCGGTAATTATACTCTGAAATTATACTGCGGTAATTATACTCTGAAATTATACTGCGGTAATTATACTCTGAAACTATACTGCGGTAATTATACTCTGAAATTATACTGCCGTAATTATACTCTGAAATTATACTGCCGTAATTATACTCTGAAATTATACTGCCGTAATTATACTCTGAAATTATACTGCCGTAATTGTACTCCGAAATTATACTGCGGTAATTATACTCTGAAATTATACTGCCGTAATTATACTCTGAAATTATACTGCCGTAAATATACTCTGAAATCATACTGTCGTAATTGTACTATGAAATTATACTGCGGTAATTATACTCTGAAATTATACTGCCGTAATTATACTCTGAAATCATACTGCCGTAATTGTACTCCGAAATTATACAGCGGTAATTATACTCTGAAATTATACTGCCGTAATTATACTCTGAAATTATACTGCCGTAATTGTACTCCGAAATTATACAGCGGTAATTATACTCTGAAATTATACTGCGGTAATTATACTCTGAAATTATTCTGCCGTAATTATACTCTGAAATTATACTTCCGTAATTATACTCTGAAATTATACTGCCGGAATTATACTCTGAAATTATACTGCCGTAATTATACTCTGAAATTATACTGCGGTAATTATACTCTGAAATTATACTGCGGTAATTGCTGCCTCAGCTGTTAATTCATCATTCGCTAAGCAAACAATCGAATTCAAGTGCGACAAAAAACTTACTGTTTCAAAGTGAAGCCTCTTCAGATGCTGATGACGAACATTTTTCTATTAAATCCTCCACGTTTCAAAACTCCATTCTTTCGCCTCAGTGAATTGACACTTGATTACACATTCATAAGACATGAACTCTCTAGACTCTGGTTGGAGCATCTTTCTAGGAATTTGACGCACCAGGATTTGGTCAATTGCCAGTGTTCGATATGGCAAAATTTGCCCAAGTCGCACACTTTTTTCACTAGAGTTCACGGAAGTAAGTATCTCAATTCCACAATTTTTAGCATGTAATTAGACTGAAACTTTTTTGCCTGAATTTTATTTGTAATTGCTCGAGACACAATTCAGCGATTGTTCCTCTGCTCAATGACATGGAATTTCCGATTTTTGTTGATTGTTTTCTTAGTTCACCGTTAGTATCGAGACGATTTTTTTTCTAAAATCAGTCAACAATTAAGCTTTGCTTCATTTCGTTTTATTTGACATTATCATAGTTCTTAGACACAGCGTGGAAAACAATCTACTTATAGCGTGGAAAAGAGTCACAAGATCGAGTAAATTTTAATAGATAAATCCATGGTTGGCCTCGTAATAAGGTCTATCTGATCAAGAAAGTCAAGAAGATTATTTGACTCAATTTAATAACATCTTTTAAAGGTAGCTAAAACTTTTAATAAAAATTATCTGCCTGCGAAACATTTTCTATGTTACGTTTTAGTTAAAGGTATCTTATAGCTGAGGTAGTCTATTTCAAAACTGAGTAATGTTTCCATATTCTCATGCAAAGATTTCGAAAGTTGGCATTTTTAATCGAAAATATTTGTAATGGGATGAAACTACCCTTATTCGATCGTAACGATGCTTTGAAATTTTTCTTGACGGTTCCAGTTTGCTCTACTTTTTCAGATATGATTTTAAAGCATTTTAAATACCTCTACTTTAAGTTGCATTTATGTCCTGACTATAAGAGTTAAAGTTTTAAAAGTTTTTTGAGATTTTATCACCATTGAATGTCCAAAACAGACACTTATCTTGGAGGACTCTTGAAAGATTATACATGATCAAAGCAGATTCCTGCAAGAGTCATGCAATATCTAGCAAGATAACTGTCTTTTGACAAAAATCTTGCAAGACGAAAAAGAAACACTTTTAACATTGATAGATAAAGTGTTAAAGAACTATAAGTATCAATATCTACTTTGTAATGGTTTTTCAGGCGAGAGATGAGAGTTTGTACACGCAGTGGATGGACGCCCTTAGAGAAGCACAGCACTGGGGAGGGGGAGGGGGGTCACATCGATCTACCCCAAATGACTACAGACAAGTAAGTTGGCCCTGTCCTATTTATACTACAAGGCAGCCCCGATCGATCACCGAAAAATTATCCGCAATTATTGTACATTTTTTGATATTTAAGGCATTAATTGTGTCGGGGGAAGGATTGCGGCTACGTGGGGGGTTGTGGGTGAGGTTGGGGGGGGGGGGGGGAGGGGGAGTGGTTATATATCGGGGAGGTAGTGAATTTTAGATTTTATCGATTTTGAATTTTGGATTTTCCGGAATTTTCTGTTTTTTTATTTGTTATAATCATTTGTTTTGTTATAATAAATGATGCACCTCTTTAGTCTCCAATGATTCGCAACAACAGCAACTCATTCTACCCCTCAACCCATGAAGAGAGCAGTGGAGACGAGTTGGCCCGATTAGAACCCACATCAGTTGTAAACAACAACAACAATACCAATGAGCTTAGGTCACTTTTGGTGTCTCTGCAAAACCAACTGTTCGAGTTGCAGAAGAGTAAACTGGAGTTCACTGCAAGGTATTTTTAACTGATTCGGTATCCAACAGTTAAAAAATTCTCCTGGTAGATTTTCAGGTTTAGGTTCCTGACTAGTGCGACCTCTGATCAGACCACATTGGAAAAGTGCAAAAATTAACAGGGTCTGGATCTTTGTTCAAACGCTTCAAAGTAAAATTAGTTTAAATTGATTAATCTGGTCAGAAGGCACGTGGGTATCGACTTGTTTGATATTAAAAAGCGAAAGTCAGGTCAGAGGTATCTTAATTGAAGCTGGACCAAGTGGCAAGAAATTTTAACTATCACTGGCAATAAAATTACGCTTCTTTGCTAAGTAAAGTGTTCCGATAAAATCATAATCCCGACCAGCTCAGTCTAAGGGTAAGGGGGGAAGTTTTGAAAATATTGAGCGGGGGTTATACCTTCATTAATTACATTTCATGCGTTTCAACCATTGAAATAGGTTTCATTTTCAGCCTGAATTCCCTGTTTGAAATGGACGGTACAAGGCTAGTTGAATTGAGAGAGGAAGAGGGATGCAACTCAATTGGGTTATTAGCCCAAGAACTCTTCGCAACTGACCACAGCTTCAGGAACCTCGCCATGGAATCCATTCATTTCATCACTGAAGGAGCTGCACTTGAAAGGTCTGATGTTTCTTCAAACAAACCCGTTTTTTGCAGAAATTACGTAACGTTTCCAGCGGGTCAAATTGGCATATTTCAGCATATCAGATTTTTCTGAGAAAAATGACATTTAATTACTTTTTAATTGCATTGATGCCTATATCACTGTGATTTTCCTCACATAATAAATACAAATAGTGATCTGAAATTCTCTCTCAAATTTATATTAAACAAAAAAAGTACTTTAGCACCCTATGCACCCATTGGAAAAAGCAAATGCCGAAAGTGAAATTTTGCATGTTCCGTTTTTATACACTGTGTTTCCTTTTTGAAGTCAATTTTAGTCAACATAGTTATCGCTGTTTTTTTGGATTTTTTTAAATCAAAAGGTGTATGCTCAGATCTAGTAGCATAGTTTTCTAGCTCTCTTCTTCAAAACTGGCAAAATGTTAAAACAAGTAAATTCCACAGTAAGTGTTTTTTCCCAAGTATTAAGATGGGCTGTGAATATTATTAACCAATGAGCGCAAATTCTGTCTTTGAAATTTTTTACCAGTTCTGCGTTGAGAGGATCATCAAAATTGCTAAATGCAAGGAGCCAAATGCAAAAACTGATTTCACTGAAAAACAAAAAATAATGAACTGTGATTGATTATCATTCGATGACACAGTAATTTAAGTCTTGAAATGTACAAGGAGGCTCGGTAATGTGCAATCGCACATGAGGTTCCGACCCGCTCATCCACAATTTTGGCATAATTGTCTATCAAATGAGGAACAGATAGAAAACCTCAAAACTTCAAGTATTTTTCAAGAAAATGGTTTATGAACGAAAAGATAGCCTCCAAAGCAAATAACTAATTGGAGGAAAAAGTGTTGCATTATATTGATGAGATATGCCACTATTAAGAAAGCGAGTCAAGACGAACAGCAAAAACAAACAACAACAACAAACATTATTTACATCAAAAAATTTATGTCTGTTTTAAAAAAGGAGATTTATTAGCAAAGTCAACATAGCGTCAGATGAAACTGCAACAGAAAAAAATAATTTGAAATTCAACAGAGAAGATATGGGACCAGTCCATAATAAGGCTTGGTAACACGTAGACAATAAAGAACAAAAACAGTAAATTTGAAAAATTCGATATATTCTTTTAAAATCAATTAAATTGAAAGTAATGAAAATCATTAGAAGTCAACTAAAATATCCCATAGGTTTACGATTAGCAGTGTTTTGGAAATTGAGGACTGTCGGTTTTCAATTTTTGTGTGGTTACAAAAAGAACAACAAATTGGCAACAAACAAAAAATCAGTTAAATTTTGACAGAAAACGCTTTCGAAGCCGCGTTTGGCTCTCAAAATATGTTCGATTGCATCTTCTTCAAACTCTTATAATGTATTATTTGGCCTTTCATTATTGCAACCAGGTAACAAGTAGACAAAAAGCAAAAAAGGCAAAATTATTTACTAATTGTTTTTTTTCGAAAAAAATTATTTCCGGAGACATTAAAGCACGAATCAAAAAACGAAATAATTACATCGATTCTTTTATTCTTCCGAAAAAAGCCCATGAGGCCTGAAATTATCCAGAATTTATCTTACGTCTACAAAAAGAACGTAAATTATTACCAATATTAAAAAAAATTTTACTTTTTTTTTGTGAAAAACCCGTGTCGAAGCCAGTAAATTCCGTGACGAATTCTTTAAAAACTTTAGATTTTGTGACATCAATTCCACTGACAACTTCCCTGACACAAATGTTTTTATATTTAATCTGTAATTAACGAGATTAGGTAACAAACAGCCAATAAAAGGAACAAAATTGCGAAGTTAAAGTGTTTTTTTTTGAATTTTAGATAACAATTGTCATGAAAGCCATCAGCTACCTACTAATATCAGAATATCGGACCATCTATTCTTCCATGAACAACCAATGGAACCGGGTCTTTGTACACGAAATTTCATTCGACTTAAAATACAAAGTAAAAACGGCAGTCAAAAGCAAAATTTAAAAAAAAATCAATCAAACTATTCCAGAAGGAATTGTCGACGCCGTTAAAACCAGAGTCTATATCTTTAAGGATTGTAATATTATCGATTGTGCTTTTTTTCGAACGTCATAAAAGTCATAAATGAGCTGTCAATAACGTGATAACTTGACAACACTAGAAAACATGAAAATTGGGCAAATACATGAAAAAAAATGTGAAATCTAGTAGTATCAAAGTCAGAAAACCCTAACTTAACGTGCAAAGACGCAATAAATTTTGCATTTTAATTCATTAGAAAGAAGAAGCTTTCTATCATTGCTGACACTAAGCTACAAGCTGACCAGATTAAGAGAAAATGGAGGCAAAGTTCAATAAGCTATTATTTATTTAAATACCCAATATTTCTGAGTCAATAAGTCAAAATGACCGTAAGCTTTCAAGTATTAAACTAGATACAAATATTTGGAAATAATTAGGAAGCGAATTGCACCTATCACTAGTGAGTTTTGATATGAAATGTTCTGTTATTTAATTAATGTATAAAAAAGATCGATTTTTTTTATAAAATAGACCGACTGATTACAATCCGATTTATTTTTGGGTTGTAAAAGTCCAATACTGGTCAAAACTAGCTCTGCTAATGCCGTCCATCAATTAAGAACACTTAATTGTTCGAATGTTATAGATATAGATATTTTGTTAGTTAAAAAATCAAAAATAAATGCTGCGTTTTTGATAATCAAGGGAAAAAAATTTAGCAAAAAACGGCAAAGTTTTAATTACGGAGCCTTCGCAACGGAAGTTGAAGTCAAAATAAACCTTTTTGAGTCCACAAAGACTATGTTAGGGGTGTTTGGGAGTGTACTTCCCGAAAATTAATCAAAGTGGACTAAAAAAAACTTATTTCGTGCTGTTTTTGATGAAAAAGTCTGAATTTTGAAATATTTGGCCGGAATTTTTTACAAAAAATATTTATATGAAAATAGCCGGCAATATTTTTTGTCTTTGAAAAGAAAAGCAAAACAATTTCACAAAAAAATTAAGAAATTTTAGCAAAATTAGCGAAATTTTAGTCAAAAATTCCTGAAAATGTGATCAAAATCAACGGAATTCACTACATTTTCTCAAAAGTTCAAACCTCGATAACTCCCTGTAAAAAACGAAAAAAAAACTTTTTAATTCCATATGCTTCGCTGGACAAGCTTTCTAATGATACCTTTTTCAATTCTCTACGATGAATATATCGATCGGCCAAAGTTGACTGAACAAAAAAAAACACATTTGAGTAGATAGTTCCTCCCCCCTCAAGAGGGGTCGGAACAATTATTGCCCATTTCATTGCATGAACTTATCAGCGTTTAAATGGCACATTAAAAATATCGGAATTTACTTGGTAAAAAAGCTGTTAGTTCCCTGTTAGTTGCTTAACTATCAGATATGCATGCAACAGTACAAAATCGCAAAACTTTTGTTTCTAGACTGACACTTTTAATTCATAGACTGAGATTAGCAACAAACTAGCGCTGCTTATCTTTAATCTAAACTGTTTGGCACGTTTCAGAAAAATTACATCGCTCTTCCGTGTTAAATTTTTTTTTTAAAAAAAAATACCAAGACCCCATAGATACTCTAGTGATGGGCAGATTCAAATCCTGCAAGAATCTTGCAACAAAGATTCAAATCTTGCAAGTTTTTTGCAGGTTTCTTGCAAAAAATCAATACAGGCAAAAATCCAGAGTAGTAATGACTTAGAATACACCTATGAAGCATATTATTGCTTGATAAACAAGCCAAAAAGCTGAAATCCGAGGAAAATTTTTCAGTCCTATTTTAAAACCTTGAGTTTATTTGTTACTAACAATAACTGAAAACCAAATTAATTGGAATTTAGAAAAATTTTCATCAGCGGAACTGGTTCAAGATGACTTTTTCATAATACCTATTGAATGTGAAATCTTGCAGGAATCTTGCAAGTTTCGATCAGGATTTCGAATTCAAATTCAATTTTCCGTCAAACAACAAGGGACGTTCCGAAGCATCCAAATATTTCGTGTTTAGCTTTAGTTTTCTCAATAAAAGCTTATAGCAATTTTTTTGTTTTCTTTTATACGAAAAATTTCCAGGGAATTCAACAGTCGAAAACTTTTTTTTAACTATTGATATTGATTTTTAACTCAAGAGGGGTCGGAATAATTATTGCTCATTTCATTGCATGACATTATCAGCGTTTAAATGGCACGGTAAAAATATAGGAATTTACATGGTAAAAAAGCTGTTAGCTCCCTGTTAGTTTCGAAGCCGCGGTTGGCTCTCAAAATTTGTTCGATTGCACCTTCTTCGAACACCGATAATGTATTATTTGACCTTTCATTAAAGAAACCAGGTAACATGTAGACAAAAAAGAAAAAAGGGCAAAGTTAATTACTAATTGTTTTTTTCCGAAAAAATTATTTCCGAAGACATTAAAGCACGAATCAAAAAATGAAATAAATAAATCGATTCATTTATTTTTCCGAAGAAAGCCCATGAGACCTGCAATTATCCAGAATATATTTTACAAAAAGAACGTAAATTATGACCAAAATCAAAAATTAACTTACTTTTTTGTGAAAAACCGTGTCGAACCCAGTAAATTCATAACGAATTCTTTAAAAACATTAGATTTTGGGACATCAATCCCTTTGACACCTTCCCCTGACAAAAATATTGTCATATTTAACCTCTAATTAACGAGACTAGGTAACCAATAAAAGGAACAAAAGTGCGAAGTTAAAATTTTTTTTTTATTTTAGAAAACATTTGTTTTCCATTTCATTAAGCCATCAGCTATCTACTAATATCAGAATATCGGACCATCTATTTTTTCATGAAAAGTTAATGGAACCGGGTCTTTTTACACGAAAATTCATTCGACTAAAAAAACAAAGTAAAAACGACAGTCAAAAACAAAATTAAAAAAAGTCAATTAAACTATTCGAGAAAGAATTGTCGACGCCGTTAAAACCAGAGTCTATATACTTAAGGATTGTAATTTTCTCGATTGTGCCTTATTTGGAACGTCAATAAAGTCATAAATGAGCTGTCAATAACGTAATAATTTGACAAAACTAGAAAACGTGAAAGATGGGCAAATAAATGAAAAAAAATGTAAATATTGTCATATTTAACCTCAAATTAACGAGACTAGGTAACAAACAACCAATAGAAGGAACAAAATTGCGAAGTTAAAAAGTGTTTTTTTTTATTTTAGAAAACAATTGTTTTCAATGTCTTGAAAGCCATCAGCTATCTACTAATATCAGACTATCGGACCATCTATTTTTCCATGAAAAGTCAATGGAACCGGGTCTTTTTACACGAAAATTCATTCGACTAAAAAACAAGGTAAAAACGACAGTCAAAAACAAAATTAAAAAAAGTCAATTAAACTATTCGAGAAAGAATTGTCGACGCCGTTAAAACCAGAGTCTCTATCCCTAAGGATTGTAATTTTCTCGATTGTGCTTTATTTGGAACGTCAATAAAGTCATAAATGAGGTGTCAATAACGTAAAAATTTGACAAAACTAGAAAACGTGAAAGATGGGCAAATAAATGAAAAAAACGTAAATATTGTCATATTTAACCTCAAATTAACGAGACTAGGTGACAAACAACCAATAGAAGGAACAAAATTGCGAAGTTAAAAAGTGTTTTTTTTATTTTAGAAAACAATTGTTTTCAATGTCTTGAAAGCCATCAGCTATCTACTAATATCAGACTATCGGACCATCTATTTTTCCATGAAAAGTCAATGGAACCGGGTCTTTTTACACGAAAATTCATTCGACCAAAAAAAAAGTAAAAACGACAGTCAAAAACAAAATTAAAAAAAAGTCAATTAAAATATTCGAGAAAGAATTGTCGACGCCGTTAAAACCAGAGTCTATATCCTTAAGGATTGTAATTTTCTCGATTGTGCTTTATTTGGAACGTCATTAAAGTCATAAATGAGCTGTCAATAACGTAATAATTTGACAAAACTAGAAAACGTGAAAGATGGGCAAATAAATGAAAAAAAAAATGTAAATATTGTCATATTTAACCTCAAATTAACGAGACTAGGTAACAAACAACCAATAGAAGGAACAAAATTGCGAAGTTAAAAAGTGTTTTTTTTTATTTTAGAAAACAATTGTTTTCAATGTCTTGAAAGCCATCAGCTATCTACTAATATCAGACTATCGGACCATCTATTTTTCCATGAAAAGTCAATGGAACCGGGTCTTTTTACACGAAAATTCATTCGACCAAAAAAAAAAGTAAAAACGACAGTCAAAAACAAAATTTAAAAAAAGTCAATTAAAATATTCGAGAAAGAACTGTCGACGCCGTTAAAACCAGAGTCTATATCCTTAAGGATTGTAATTTTCTCGATTGTGCTTTATTTGGAACGTCATTAAAGTCATAAATGAGCTGTCAATAACGTAATAATTTGACAAAACTAGAAAACGTGAAAGATGGGCAAATAAATGAAAAAAAAAATGTAAATATTGTCATATTTAACCTCAAGTCAACGAGACTAGATAACAAACAACCAATAGAAGGAACAAAATTGCGAAGTTAAAAAGTGTTTTTTTTTTATTTTAGAAAACAATTGTTTTCAATGTCTTGAAAGCCATCAGCTATCTACTAATATCAGACTATCGGACCATCTATTTTTCCAGGAAAAATCAATGTAACCGGGTCTTTGTACACGAAAATTCATTCGACTAAAAAAAAAACAAAGTAAAAACGACAGTCAAAAACAAAATTAAAAAAAAATCAATTAAACTATTCGAGAAAGAATTGTCGACGCCGTTAAAACCAGAGTCTATATCCTTAAGTGTTGTAATATTATCGATTGTGCTTTATTTGGAACGTCAATAAAGTCATAAATGAGCTGTCAATAACGTGATAATTTGACAAATTAGAAAACGTGAAAATTGGGAAAATAAATGAAAATAAAAAAATGTGAATTCTAGTAGTATCAAAGTCAGAAAACCCTAACTTAACGTGCAACACCGCAATAAATATTGCATTCAATTTCATTAGAAAGAAGAAGCATTCTATCATTGCTGACATTAAGCTACAAGCTGAAGAGATTAAGGAAAAAAGGAGGCAAAGTTCATTAAGTTATTATTTATTTGAAAATCAAATATTTCTGAAAGTCAAAACGACCATAAGCTTTCAAGTATTAAACTAGATACAAAAACTTGGAACTAATTAGGAAACGAATTGGACCTATCACTAGTGAGCTTTGATATGAAATGTTCTGTTTTTCAATTAATCTATAAAAAAGATCATTTTTTTTTAATAAAAAATACCGACTGATTACAATCCGAATTATTTTTGGATTGTAATAGTCCAATATTGGTCCAAAACTAGCTCTGCTAATGCCGTCCATCAATTAAGAACACTTAATTGTTCGAATGTTATAGATATAGATATTTTGTTAGTTAAAAAATCAAAAATAAATGCTGCGTTTTTGATAATCAAGGGAAAAAAATTTAGCAAAAAACGGCAAAGTTTTAATTACGGAGCCTTCGCAACGGAAGTTGAAGTCAAAATAAACCTTTTTGAGTCCACAAAGACTATGTTAGGGGTGTTTGGGAGTGTACTTCCCGAAAATTAATCAAAGTGGACTAAAAAAAACTTATTTCGTGCTGTTTTTGATGAAAAAGTCTGAATTTTGAAATATTTGGCCGGAATTTTTTACAAAAAATATTTATATGAAAATAGCCGGCAATATTTTTTGTCTTTGAAAAGAAAAGCAAAACAATTTCACAAAAAAATTAAGAAATTTTAGCAAAATTAGCGAAATTTTAGTCAAAAATTCCTGAAAATGTGATCAAAATCAACGGAATTCACTACATTTTCTCAAAAGTTCAAACCTCGATAACTCCCTGTAAAAAACGAAAAAAAAACTTTTTAATTCCATATGCTTCGCTGGACAAGCTTTCTAATGATACCTTTTTCAATTCTCTACGATGAATATATCGATCGGCCAAAGTTGACTGAACAAAAAAAAACACATTTGAGTAGATAGTTCCTCCCCCCTCAAGAGGGGTCGGAACAATTATTGCCCATTTCATTGCATGAACTTATCAGCGTTTAAATGGCACATTAAAAATATCGGAATTTACTTGGTAAAAAAGCTGTTAGTTCCCTGTTAGTTGCTTAACTATCAGATATGCATGCAACAGTACAAAATCGCAAAACTTTTGTTTCTAGACTGACACTTTTAATTCATAGACTGAGATTAGCAACAAACTAGCGCTGCTTATCTTTAATCTAAACTGTTTGGCACGTTTCAGAAAAATTACATCGCTCTTCCGTGTTAAATTTTTTTTTTAAAAAAAAATACCAAGACCCCATAGATACTCTAGTGATGGGCAGATTCAAATCCTGCAAGAATCTTGCAACAAAGATTCAAATCTTGCAAGTTTTTTGCAGGTTTCTTGCAAAAAATCAATACAGGCAAAAATCCAGAGTAGTAATGACTTAGAATACACCTATGAAGCATATTATTGCTTGATAAACAAGCCAAAAAGCTGAAATCCGAGGAAAATTTTTCAGTCCTATTTTAAAACCTTGAGTTTATTTGTTACTAACAATAACTGAAAACCAAATTAATTGGAATTTAGAAAAATTTTCATCAGCGGAACTGGTTCAAGATGACTTTTTCATAATACCTATTGAATGTGAAATCTTGCAGGAATCTTGCAAGTTTCGATCAGGATTTCGAATTCAAATTCAATTTTCCGTCAAACAACAAGGGACGTTCCGAAGCATCCAAATATTTCGTGTTTAGCTTTAGTTTTCTCAATAAAAGCTTATAGCAATTTTTTTGTTTTCTTTTATACGAAAAATTTCCAGGGAATTCAACAGTCGAAAACTTTTTTTTAACTATTGATATCTCACAAAAAACCACACCAACCTAACTGTACCACACAACTTGCCTTCATAATTTGTTGCTACAGAAAAAATTATCATCGGCGGATGCAATCAGTTTTAAACCAAATTTTAGCCAAAAGTAGACGTTTTTTGCTGTACAATTATACTAAACGTACTTATAATGCGTAAACAGTTTTATAATCTTGCAAGAATCTTGCAAGATGGTCTTAAATCTTGCCGGAATCCTGCAAGATGCTTTCAAGAAGTATGCATTTCCTTGCAAGATTTCTTGCAAGAATCTTACAAGAATATTAATTCTTGAATCACTAGGGTACAATTGCAGCTCTAAAACACATATTTTTATTGAGTAAAAGCTAGGATTGATTTTCGAAGTTACCGACAAAACTTTGATTTCAGATTCAAGCGAAGTTATATGGTAAGTAAGGTACCATAAAAGGTATTTTTAGATTTCTGACTTTGCACAACTCCAAAACTGTCTGTTTGAACTGATTTGCTAAAACAATAAAAAAATATGGACAATAATAGCATTTTATACAGAAACTTTGTAATCATAACAGGATCCATTACCATTTTTATAACGTTTTATCGTAACGTAAAAGGGAACTACCGAATCCCAACTTTCCGTTCACAGAAATCTAGTTATTGAACTGCGAGCGGCCTTTTGGAGTGTATATGAAAAAAGCTCTAAAATTTTCATCATCATTGTATTTTTAGTAAGTTTCAATAAAATCTATATGCATACATAAGTCTCTTTTTATCGCGGTAAATGTTTCATTCAGAGAATCTTCTTTGCTGACCCGGAGAGCTAACGAGGCCAACAACAACCGGGTGGCAAGTGCCAAACTATTGGCTAGTGTCCAAGACGATCTGAACAAAAATTCAGCTGAGAATGAGGCTGCACCACCTTCGCCTCTGCCCTCTATTGGAGGAGAACACCAACGTCGGCCATCCCTACTATCTCAACCGGTAATCTTTTTTGCTTTTCTTTTTTGCTTTTCGAGCACCGTTTTGATTATTCTTCAAGGGAACTTCTGAATATTAAAAATCAAAATCCCAGGTTGATTTCCATAAACTGTTGAAATTGAATTATCTAAAGTGCTTGCTTCTAAAAAGTTTCCACATAGTATTGGAAATTATGCAGCAGTAACTTTAATTTAAAACACTCTAACTGATTCGATATCAATTTTCAAATAATTTTTGGAAGAATATCTGTGCCAGTATAATCAGCTAGTTAGTCTCCATCTCGTGAATCCAGTAGTCGCTCTTTGTTTTAGAGGCTCCTTCACATTATGGGGGGGGGGGGGCAGTGTGATAACTATGATGTCACACGTTTATGCTCGTCACACGATTGTGTCACAATAAACAACTCTCCTAGAAAGAACTCACAAATTAGCTATCAATGTTGATTATGTCTCTTTTTTTTTAAAAAAAGTCGATTAACTTGCAACATATACAATTACCTCAGAAGAACGACAGTTGTTTTGCAAGATTTTTGTCAAAATACGGTTATCTTAAAAGATGCTGCAAGAATCTTGCTAGACTCTGGAATGATTATGTATAATTTTACGCGAGTCTTGCAACAATCGTGCTAAACCTCGCGCGGCAACCTTCATTTCTGGACTACGCGAATTGCCCCTGAAACAAAGTTCCGAAACAATTACTGATAGCACAGATGCACAAATTTTCTAGCGGGTCAAATAATCACTATAAGATTTCTTAAAAAAAATGGACAAAGGGTCTTGAACAAAAAATATTCCCATGCGTTGACAAAATTCATCGAGTAAAAAATGCTCTCGTTTAGGCTGTTCAAAAATAAAAAAAGTTGTCTTGTGAAATATAAGTTGCTAACTGCAAGTGAAGAAACGTAAAACGTCCAAAGCAGACAAAAAATCAATCTACAAATATTCTCTGCGAATGAAAAGCTATTGATTGTCTGCTATTTGTGTGATGAAAATTGACCTCATATAAACAGTTTTTGAGAGAAACTTGAAATTTCCTTACCTTTGTAATTATTTCTTTCTTTTTTCTAATTGTAGTAAGCGACCGTTTCATTTGACGCAAAATTTGAAAAGAAAATTATATTCCATCTCATCTGTTAACAAATTTTAATTTAGAAATTTAAGAAACATCAAGAAGAAATGGGGCAATCAAAACTTCACGAAAGCATCAATTGGTCTTGAATAAAGACCAAAGACGAATAGCACAACAGAAAACCTTCGCGCTCTCAGGCACGCTAATCAATTTCTCTAAAAAGACTTTTTTAGCTTGGCCGAATTCATAACATAAAAACCATCTTCTCTTTGCTCTCTCTCTCTCTCTCTCTCTCTCTCTCTCTCTCTCTCGCTCTCTCTCTCTCTCTCTCTCTCTCTCTCTTCTCTCTCTCTTTCTCTTCTCTCTCTCTCTCTCTCTCTGTCTTTTTCTCTCTCTATCTCTATCTCTTTCTGTTTCTCTTTGTGTGTGTATGTTTTTGTGTGCGTGTGTGCGTGTGTGGTTTTGTGTGTGTTTTGGTGTGTGTGTTTGTGTGTATGGGTGTGTACGTGTGTGCGTGTGTGTGTGTCTAAAACCAACATTGCGTTCAAAATACTTTTTTGTATTTTGTCCATTCCATAAATTGACCAGAGTTTATTGGGAACAGTTGAAACTAGAACTAAAATGTTTCACACGTTCAAATGTTGTTGGATATGTTTGCCACGTGGGTCAAATTACTACACTGAAATCTTGTAACATGTCCGGTGAAATGCGAATACATTAGTTTTAAGAAAACTTTAACAGAAAGTTGTAGAAACAAAATTATACAGAGCGAGTTGAAAATCAACAAAAAACGGTGGAAAAACGCCAAAAAAACAAGGTGACTTCTATCATCATCTCTGAAATTTGCTGTGGATTGTGTTAGAAAGTGTTTGATTTGCCGTTTTCAGCGGAGAATGATAATTTTTCACACCGTCCGCAGCATTCGACTCCAAAAAACTGAATCTTGCAAATTTTTAGCAACCTTTTTGGCGTTCATATTTTGGTCGTTGTCCAGAACAGAAGCGAACTGAAAAATGAAAAAATTTAATAATTTGCCATTGTTCACCCCAAATACTCAGGCCTGTGTTGAGATTTAACTGGCAATTGTTGCTGATATATTCACAGGTATTAAAGCGGTGCAGTTAATTTAGCTAAAATTTTTTTCAACGATTATTGGAGTTAGGGCTGTAACCTTTATAAGATTCGGGGGGTTGTTTTTTTAAACCTTGTTATCTGAAAGTAAAACAATTTGCCGCAATTTTCACATAAATTTACGGTTTTTATCGCATTTCTTACGTTTAATTTTCTTAATAATAATAATAATAATAATAATAATAATAATAATAATAATAATAATAATAATAATAATAATAATAATAATAATAATAATAATAATAATAATAATAATAATAATAATAATAATAATAATAATAATAATAATAATAATAATAATAATAATAATAATAATAATAATAATAATAATAAATAATAATAATAATAATAATAATAATAATAATAATAATAATAATAATAATAATAATAATAATAATAATAATAATAATAATAATAGTAATAATAATAATAATAATAATAATAATAATAATAATAATAATAATAATAATAATAATAATAATAATAATAATAATAATAATAATAATAATAATAATAATAATAATAATAATAATAATAATAATAATAATAATAATAATAATAATAATAATAATAATAATAATAATAATAATAATAATAATAATAATAATAATAATAATAATAATAATAATAATAATAATAATAATAATAGTAATAATAATAATAATAATAATAATAATAATAATAATAATAATAATAATAATAATAATAATAATAATAATAATAATAATAATAATAATAATAATAATAATAATAATAATAATAATAATAATAATAATAATAATAATAATAATAATAATAATAATAATAATAATAATAATAATAATAATAATAATAATAATAATAATAATATAATAATAATAATAATAATAATAATAATAATAATAATAATAGTAATAATAATAATAATAATAATAATAATAATAATAATAATAATATTAATTTTATGGATTTTTTTCTCTGGACTTCGTGACCCTGGGTTCAAGTAATATTATTATTTTTCAGTCTTCTCCACTGTGGCCGCCAACCCGAGGATCTTTAGTAGCAGATGAGTACTCAAAACTAAGAAGACGTTTCGCCTCTAGACCCGCATGTCGAACCAACCTGGGACTCGGGCCCTGTGCCGAGAACCTGCAAAAATTCCTTTCTTCTCGTTCGACCTCAAAGACCCTCTCTCACAAACCGAGTTCAGACTTCAGCTTTGAGTTGAACCTACCTCTTGGTTGCTACGAACCCCTTAGCCGACTTCAAAGAATGGTTGAACAATTGCAGTGTTCGTATTTGCTGGATAGGACAGTGGCGGCGGAGGGGGACCCAGTTAGTCAAATGGCACATATTTCGGCATTCGTAGTGTCGATGGCTCAGTTCAACGCCAATAGAGTTTCCTATCCGTTCATGCCGGTCGAAGGAGAGACGTTCGAGTTCTGCTGGGAAACGGAATCGGTTAGTTTCGTTGACATCATCATTATCTTCAGTTTACATTCCACGACTTGAAGAGATAACCAAAGAAATCTGATAAAAATGACCTGACCTCTTGAACCCCATAGGTTGAGGTCCCAGACCAAAGTGATCTCTGATCAGACGCACACCTGTGCAAAATAGAGAAGCAGTTTTCTCACGTCTTTAGCGCGCCAAGTCTGATCAATGATAGTTTGCATCTTAAAAATGAGGAAAATGGTCTATGGAGATTTTCCAATCAGAGCTCATTTTGGTCATCATTTATTTCTCCATTTGCACATTTGGAGGACATTCACATTCACTTGTCAAAGATTTATCAGCAAATGGAGTTATAAACTATAATTCAGTTCCTTTAACTTTTGTTCTAAAAGCATTCTGTTATTTGTAACTTCAGGAAACGATAATTTTCATTCTCTGTTCTTGGAATCGAAACGTCGATTTTTCCGCATAATTTAATTACGTGGACTAATTTTCATTATGCGTAATAATTTTAGTTATAACTAAAATTATTCGGCATAATTAAAATTAGTCCAAGTAATTAAATTATTTGCGAAAATGTTCATTCCTTGTTCCATTTTCAGGAATCGAGCGTTTGGGTTCTATGTGAGCACATTTTGTACCATCATCCGGGAGGTCTCTCGGACGACGAGCACAGCACTGTAGATTCCACTGAAGACTACAACTCTGCAGTGCCAATCAGTATAATGTACGCTGAAAGTGACACTTTCGGATGGAGATTAACTGTTCAGTCTGTTCTGAAATATTATTTACAGTATAACAGCACTGATCAGCTGGCTGTACAGAATAATACCCAGTGTACTCTCACTCTTAAAGGTATTTACTAATTTATCGATGCACAATTGGTCAACTGGTCGTTGCTTTCATAAAACAATGCTCGAAAAAGTGAAAAAAAAACCGGTCCTTTCGCTTTTGACTGAGTTTTTGAGTCGAAATGATAACCAAAAAAAATTATTGGAAATAATAACTGACTAAGGTATCATAACAAAAAGTTGTTAAGAACAATTTTTATTCAACAGAAAGGCTTGAAGATTTTTTCTGCAAAATTTTCAAATTCTTTTTGAAGGTCTGTGTCCCAGTGTCTGTTTAGAAGGTATTCAGTTTATATGGACAATGCCAGATTACGTAATATCAACAAGCGGGAGCCAATTCGTAGGGAAAAACTGTGAACAACTTTGGCTCAATCAAATTGGTTCAGTCGAGGTTTCAAACAACATAAACAACCTAAAATCAACAATAACATTCCATAAATATTCGTATTTCACCCAAAATAAACAACCTCCGAATTACGTATCCGCTGTAATAGCCGAAAATCTGTCGGAGCCGAAACTGATTCTTCAAGGTCAATGGAACAAATATTTGGAATCGGTCAATGACCTTTCGACCTTTAACATCAACGAAGGTCAAGAAAGTTCAGTTAAATACTGGGACGTCAACGAAATTTCTGGTCCGAATAGTTTGATAAATTACGACATATACAACTTTTCGAATTTTACCTTGGCGCTGAATGACTTTATAAACCTCGACTTTGAAAACAGTTTGCCCAAAACCGACACCCGTTTCAGAAACGATCTTCGGGCACTCGAAATGAGCGAATTGGGTCACGAGGTTTTGTCGTTTTTAACCCAATCTAAAGATTATAGCGCACATTTAAGGCCGAAGTATTTCTCGGCAGGCAGTGCTAGAATGATTCTAAAACAGACGAATAATGTGGCGGTTAGTTTGCCCATATTCCATTTTAATGGTGCTTATCCAAGCTATCACTGCAGAGGGTCATCTAGCAGTTTACATACGTATTGAAATTAATTACAAATAACTAGATTTTATTCCTTGTTAGATCTTATTAAAGGCCCGAATTTGAGCTCGTCGACAACGGGGATTTTTGATACTGGATCAAAATAAATTTTATTTTTAAACTAGCTCTTTTGAAAAATTAGCAAGTAATAGTAGTGGATAAAAGGGGGGTATTGATTAGCCATAAGATTTGGACCATTCGTGTGGTATGCGAATTGGGTAAGCATACCCGGCTGAAGTCCCAAACTGTTACCAAATTTGTATTGTATTCATTGGTCTTTCATAAGGTAGAAGCTATTTCAAGGATTACGTTTTATAACAATGTTTTCACTTAAAACTTTTTTGTAATTAATTGCCTTAGAAAGACGACTATGAAAAATTTTGTCGAATTTTAAGAGTTCAACGTAACTCT
>NC_134482.1:15848635-15942439 GCF_964194025.1 Convolutriloba macropyga
TCTCCGGATCTGGCCTATTGAACCCAAGATACAATTAGTTGCCTATTAGTTACCAAATTGTCAATAACTACTAAAAAAAAAATGCCAGCCTAATTCTAGTAAGTTGTATTGTCTATTTTAAAACTTAATATTATTCTTATATACATTCTCTCAATTGGTTTCTAGTATGACCGATCTAAATCTATGGAGATAAATACATAATTTACATTTCGATAATCTCAACCTGAAGTAAGAAACATGTTTAGAAAATTTACACATACTATATGTTTTATTAAATCTGGATTATCATAATGCTATTCAATATATTCTTTTACCTTTACCACATCATAACATATATAACAAGAGTATTCCATATTTCTAAAATCATCAAAACACTCTTTCCAATTTTCAGTTTTACAGTGTTTGCATTTCATTTTTTTTTCAATTTTGAAAAATGATTTTTTTCTCTAATAAAATACCCAATGTCTCATTCAACCAACAATAATGTCACGGGTGTTAACACATGCATTATCTGCAATTTAACTTTTGAAACAAGGAAGCAATTCATCAAACATACTTTAAGTGATGAACACTTAAAAAGAGCAAGAGGGGTGTACGATGAGGAATTTTTTGAAGTTAAAGATAAAGATAATACTAAAGGTCTGCGTATTTAGAAAACACAGAAGACTATGATATAAACTCTAGTCAGAACATGACAGAATTTATATTACCGATAAAGGTGGAAAGTACATTAGAGTTATAGATGAAGCAACTATTAACTAATTAGGAGATATTAAAAATTGCTTCCAGTTCAGAATTCTTTAGAGTTTTAATTATAAGATTACAGCAGAATGTGAATACAAAAAGAGAACCAAAGACGATGTTAAAATCACAAAAAATTATTCTTCAACGCAGAGTACATTATTAATAATGCTATATATGAATATGGAGACTTCAAAAACTGGTTAAATTATTAAAAAGAACTGTATGCAGGTTATGGTTATGACTTCGAGTTTCTTGGATTAAGAAGCATTCAATTAAATATTGAACCAACAAAAGCCCCTATTGGTAGCAATATAGATCTACCACCGGATCCAATAAATTCTAAATCAATTTTAAATATACGTACTTACAAATATAACTGTTTAAAACTAGCTATTAGTGCATTTTTATACGCTGCCAAAGACTACGCAACACGTGAAAGTAAATATGTAAATAACCTAATTGTGCCAAAACAACAACACGAAGATTTATTTTACTTATTTATTAAGGATACAGAAACTGTACAATATTAATATATGGTTTATACACTCCTTGTGGTTACGGTAAACTAGAGCTATTTAAACCAGCCACCGATTTGAAAAAGATAGAGAAGACGTTAGAAAATTAGTCTGGGGTAAACACTGTGCTCTAATTAAAACAATAGAAAAATTTTTAGAGAGACCAAATAACAGTCATCACAAATACAATAATTGCAATAGATGTACATATTGGTTTACCTCTTTAGTTAAATAGAACAAACATGATTGTAGTCACTTACTTAAATCAAAGATTTTTTGCCCTAAGAAGAAGCATATTACTTTTCATAAATGAACACAGTGTTATAAATGAGTGTTAAAAAGAATTTAAGAATTATTTCACATTAAAAGGTCACTTAACTGGTTTCCATAGTACGCTACTAACCGATTGTAATAGGTGTAATTTTGAAAGGTTTGGTGGTGTGTGTATGATGAATGATTAACATATTAAAACGACTAGTTTTAGCGTTAGAGCTAAGTTTGACGACGGGGCTTTGCCCATGTTTCACCATAGCACTAGAGATAATACTAACGACGAGGCTTCGCCCATCAGGGAACCTGCTTCGCAGATGTTTCACCACAAGACTAGAGATAATACTAACGATGGGGCTTCACCCATGTTTACTATAACACTAGAGATAATACTATTAATAACACTAGAGCTAAAGAAGAAGAGGAAGGTAAAAATATCTATAATACTAATCAGGAGACGAGTGTAAAAACATGTTTTAAAAGTACTACTGCTTAGATTACTATATTAATTGATAAAAATAAAAGTACATGTAAACAATGTCTGTCAGAAATGATTAGTTTTAAATATTGTCCTTCCCTTATGTCTAGATGTAATATTACAACCCATGTTAAAAAGATACATAGAGCTAGCTATAATTGTGAGCAATGTAATAGAGTTTTATAAAAATTAATGGAAAATAATTTTAAAATTGACCAGTTATTGGCAGCAGATTAAATTTTATTAGAAATCGACTAGCAGGTAAACCATCTTGTTAAAATTGTTTTACTAAACTATCTTTCTCATTTAGTAAACTATCTTTCTCTATTTTTTTTCTGGGTACCAGGTACACTAATTTTTTCTCAAAGTAAACTATTTTACCGAGGAAAAATTTTACTAAATAGGAGTGTTACAACTATTAGATTGTTTGTGATAACTAAAAATGTGTGAATTCGAGAGATTTAACTTTGATGTTCTCAAAACTTTCTTTCTGAGGAATAAAGTTCTTAAGTAAGAGAAACTTTGTTGTGCAAAGCATAGAGTCAGTTTCTCTTAAGGTCTTTAACAAAGCCTAGCATAGTTCTGAAATTGGTGGTTATTGAAGCCAATTGAGAAACAGAAGTTGTTCATTAAATTGAATCAGATTTAAAATTAATTGTAACTGTATATTTATCTTAAATATTTTTTTTTATTATTATCTATATCAATAACTTAAGGTATGATAATTGTAGTTCTGTCACACTCCTAGATTGCAACTGACTATCCTTCTTAAGCTCCGCTATGAACATTGTTAGAAACTTTTTTCCATTCTGAATAGTAGTCTGTTGAGATTAGAATCCTAGGATAGCTTTCACAAGCTTGGGAAAATTGATATTGCGCTGAATAGTTGAATACGAATATCCCTGATTATTGCTGAGCAGTTGTTTCCAATGAATGTCTTTATTATTGTCACGATGATCATGTTTCACTATCTCCCATATGTATCCTCTGTCAGACATTGTTAACAGATATTATCGATTGAGTTTGCCCTAAATATTATTGACTGTGGCTAGATATGACTCAAATTCACCAATATTGAAACCATTTCTCAGTTTACCCGAAATGATAAATACTCTGGCGCGTTTACTTCAAATTTGTCCAGTGTTTCCTGATGCTGGTATTGAGGTAACTCTTTCTTAAACTTGGTAAAGATTAGCTGGAAGAGTTCTGCTTTTGTTCTTTTGCTTTTTTCCTGTTCAGCATTCTTGTCAGTTGTGCTTTTGTCATCTTTACAAAATGTAATCAATTGAGTTGTTAAAATTAGTCCACCCGTTTAAATCTTCTGTAGATAAAGATCTATTGGATAAAGCTTCATTAATTAAAAATTCATTAAATGAAGAAAACTGTTTAAATTTTTTTGCCTGTTTTTGTAGTGAAGTGAAGCTCAGGACGAATAAACAAAAAGTCGCAGTTAGAAAAAAAGGTCCACTCAGGTCCACAAATTAATCTAGAATATTCCTTTTCTAGATTATTCGGTAGTGTTTGATAACTTAAAATTAAATATAATTTTTCAAGTAATTACCTGTTTTAACGTAATATGATAACTATAACCTTCTATTAAATTGAACACTTTGTGTCACTTATTATAAGAATTTGAACTTAAACTGTAAAGTTAATATTTAAAGACATTTTATATTCGAACTATTCGAATTTTCTTTTCACAGGTTTTATATTAGTCTGTTAATGGTGCGGGTCATTTTACCATGACAAGCACTTTTTTCATCCTTTGATGTGTGGTGTGATGTTATATCAAATTATACTACATACTCTAATATAAAATGGTGTAAACGTTCAAATTATGTTAAGTAGTGGATAAGTAGTGGCTAAAAAGAAAGCTTTCTAAAGTAGTATGCTGGATTTGGAATTTTCAAAGTCTTCATGCTCGTTTTGGTCTGATTAGACGGCTCAGGATCACAAATTGTTAATTAAGAGTTCAGAAAATTCAATCAGCTTAATAGTTAAAATTAAAAAAAAAGTTCAAGCATTCTGTAATTGCACCCTCCCCCACAGTTAGCCATTAAGATCGGTCAAGCAAAACTGCCGTAGCCTGGTGAAGGCGAGTCAATCTTTTGAACAAGACCTCTCAAGACTCGGCTCAAGAAAAAAGTACCCAAGTACATGGAATCACTCAGATTAACATCATAGATCAATCGTCTCCATGGGTAAAGTCAAAATTTTAAAGAAACTTGTTTTTTGTTATACATTTCTAAGCAATTTTTAGTGATTTTAAGTCCATTCATTTTTTTGAAAAAAAACTGAGAGACGGTTAACCTGATTTATTTCAGTATTATTTGGTATATTGGATATGAAATTGGGCTTAAAAATAACTTTGATAACTTTTGGATATTTGCGTATGAAAAGCATAATTTATATTGGCTATATTAATTTTTTGTACACAAAACTGTGCACGAAATGTGTATATATAGAGGTGGATATATCCAATACAATAGTAGTGGATAAAAGGGAGTATTGATTAGCCATAAGATTTGTTCCATTAGAGTGGTATGCGTTAGCATCACACGAATGGTCCGAAACCTGTGGCTGGTCACCACTCCCCTTTTATCCACTACTTGCAATTCAACCTTTTAGTTTTCACCGCCGCAGAAACAAAAGAGTCATTGACATTTTCGCAGGGATTTTTTTCACGCTGAAGAATAAAAACTATTTGGTTTTTCCTCAAAAAATTTACCGCTTCTTGCAAACAGATTATATATTTGCAGCTTGTTTCTCGCACTTGATTACACTGATAATAACTAAATGATTGCCAAATTTCGTTTTGCTATTTTGTCTATAATTGAAGTGGTCTAATTGAGCCTTTCTATGTCTGGTTTTTCTCCTTTCATTGATCTTTGAAACACTCTCTACAAAAAGAGTGTCCGAAACTATCGCTGATACATTTTACCCCAATTTTCAACCGTAAAATTGACCCAATGTTTCTTATCATATATGCTACAAAACTGTTTTTCTATATATCAAAATTTATTGAGATTTGAACGAGTTAAGCCAGAGAACTTCTTGACATGTATTAGATTGTATTGATTTGATATGTATTTGATCTAGGATTTTTCTTGCTATCATGATCTTTGCAAGATGTTTCAAGTTTTGCAAGAGTCTTCAAGATCTCGCATGACATGGTAAGGTTTATCAAGTTTCGTTTCACTGGATTGTTCCAGAGTTACATTGAATTCTTAAAATGCGAAACTATTTTTCATAATTCTCTTTCTAAGACAAATAGTTACAAAAAAGTTTTAACTGACAACATTGCTATAAAAACAATCCTTGAAATAGCTTCTCCCTTATGAAAGACCAATGAATATAAAATTGGTGACAGTTTGGGACTTCAGCCGGGTATGCTTACCCAGGTCAAGCGAATTATACATAACAGCGCATTTGACGCTGAAAAAGTATTTTTTCACTGCAAACTTTTAAAATGTTTTTTGTTTTTTATTGAAGTTTTCTAAGACCAAAGTTCCATTTATGCTTAACAAAACATCATTCTTATATCTGAGACCATCATTGCAAGTCTCTACCTAATAACTAACTTAACAACAATTACATTGGTAGAATTTTATCTCTCAGCTTAACCGATCTCTGTCTAGTTATCTTCTATTGCGTAATATTGAGTGTTGTCCTATTGAATAATGGAAATCGAAACCAAATTTTACTCAGTTGTTCCATTTATTTAGGAATTAGCTCTGCAATAAACAACAAACAATTAAGATCTGCGCAATTTTCTTATTTCAGCTTTCTTAAGGTCTGTGATACGTATGGATACCTATTATATATCGAAACTCCTATGTGTACTAAATTATTTATCCTCTATATCTATAATTATATCATGCGTTTTATAACTAAAAGTTATGACTTCTATTTATTCACCTATATTAATATTCCCGTAAGTCTACTAAATTATTTCATATTTTGTTCATACTAGTTTATCATAAGTAATCATAATTTCATTTAGTTATCTGAATTCAAGTTACTCTGCAAACGCTCTTCATAATCTTAAGCTAGACTTAACAACGGATTCGCGCCTCGTCTCCAATAATCAGAATTCGTATTACACAAGTAATTGTGTATTCGCCTAGCAATTCCTATCGTAATCTCGACACAAGTATTCGCAACGCGAATCCTAAAGTATTCAATACGATTAAGTATAACATGGCGCAGTCAGCGACAAAGGACAGCGGCAAATCCCCACTTGGAATTCAACCCTTTTGGGAAAAGGCAACACTAGAACCCCCAATTCGCTGGGAGTTTTGGAGAATACAATTGAAACTCGCAATTCTCGCCCGAGAAGGAATTGAAGTGGATCTCCTCTTATTGGACCCCCCAGACCATGTCCTCTTACCTCCTGAACCAGCATATGAAGATGCAGTTGACAACCCGACGGCACAATCAGAGCGAGACCGACGTACCCGCAATGAACAAGCAAAAACAGCGTGGAAGAATCAATGTCAACGAGTTACAGCAGTTGGTATACTTTGCGGTGATAAACCGTGGAAGTTATGTGATCGGAAAGCATCCTCTTTGATGTTTTTGAGCTTAGGCATGGAAGGTCGGCGCGTATTCAACTCAAAGATTTCGACCATCAATCTTGAAACAATTTCAACGAAAGATCTTTGGGATATTCTCAATACAACCTTCATTCGGATCCACAAAAAACCTTCGATAGATACCTCTTCCTCACCCGAAAACAGCAAAAGGGAGAACCTATTGAGAAATTCTATGGACATCTCAAAGAACTTTCGGAAAACTGTGACCTTGGAGATAAAGGAGACACGATCATCCGGGACGTCTTTATCGCAAACATGCAAAATGAAGACATTCTAAAGGAGCTCCTTAAAGAAACAGTAGACCCGGAAAAAGCATTGGCAATAGCGATCAATATCGAGATGGGTACGCTCAACCAATTAAAAATGAATGCAAGTAAAACCGAGTCACATTCAACTGTTAACCAAGTACAACGGATGCGCATCGCAAATGCTACCCCTTTCTCCAATATGAATACAACAGCACGGAAAAAGCCAACAACCTGTCATTTCTGTGGATCCAATTGGACCTCTGACCACCGAAATAAATGTCCCGCTCGGGGAAAAAGATGCAATAACGGTGGTATTGAGAACCACTTCGCAAAAGTTTGCCGAAAACCTAAAGATCCCAATTCCTACCCAAAACCTAAGCCGCGGGTCAATAACGTAGAAAAGGACGATCAAAATGAAGATGTCAATCAGATTTCGGCTAATTTTGATCCTGATTTGGAATCAACCTATTCTTCAGATGAAGATAATTGTGTAGCAGCAGTATCTTCAACAGATTCCACAACTTCAGTGGATGCAATCAATCTTCCCGTAATCCTTGGTAAAACATCAACAAATGTTTTGGTGGATTCGGGCAGCGTATGCACAATAATAAACGAATCTTTGGCAAACTCCATCATTCCCCATGATTCAAAATCGAAGTGGATACGCGAAGCGAATCCTAAACAATTGAAAACAATTTCAAACGAACCTATTCATACGGTGGGCATTCTTCAAACTTCAATTCAAAGCAGTAATTGGTACGCAAATCCAATAGAAATTCAAGTAGTGGCAGACGGACATCGTTCTCTATTGGGTAGAGATTTGTTTCCAGCTCTTGGACTCTCAATACATCAATCAAGTAACAATGTAACAATTAATCAGGTAGATCAAGAATATTGCCAAATCAAAAAACAGATTGCTATTGATTATCCCGATCTAATCTCCAGAATTGGTAAGTCCAAGGTACATACAGTTCGTTCAAAATTCCACAAACACTATACTCCATCCCACCAAAAGGGCCGTCGTGTTCCTATAAATTTACTAGACAAAGTATCTGCTGAGCTAAAGAAACTTTCTGAACAAGAAACACATCGAAAAATTACAAGACTGTTCGGATAAAAACTACATTTCTCCCATTGTAATCACGGTCAAAAAGGACAAATCTGTAAAGTTAGCTCTTGATTCAAAAATATTAAATAAAGCGATCCACAAAAACAAGTACCAAATGCCAAATATAGATAGTCTTATCGATTCAATCTCACAACATATTAATAATTCAAACCTAGGAGATCATGTCTACTTTTCAACGATTGATCTAAAATATGCCTATAGTCAATTAAAACTGCATCCGGATACCGCACGTCATTGCAATTTTAATATCATTTGCGGCGATGCAACTAGCACATATCGTTTTAAAACGGGATTTTATGGCCTTACGGATATGCCGGCTGAGTTTCAAAAGGCAATGGATTACACATTGGTTGGACTAACTAACGCATACTGTTCTCTGGATGACATAATTGTAGTTAGCAAAGGTACCAAGGAATCGCACCTCAAATACGTGTACAAATGTCTCCAAAAACTCGAATCCGATAACCTTCGAATTAATTTGAGTAAATGTCATTTCGCAAAACATCAAATAAATTGGCTTGGCTTCACATTTTCACAAAGTGGTGTTAAACCTATAGAATCTAAAACAGCGGCAATTGCGGAAATCAAAGCTCCAAAAACATTGAAACAATTACGATCATTCTTAGGTAGTGTTCATCACTTAAGCAAATTTATACCCAATCTTGCCAAAATATGCCATCCTCTTCGGCCATTATTAAAGAAAAACGAAAAATTTATTTGGAATGAAACTCATCAATTACATTTTGAACACATCAAAACTGTTATTGCAAATGCTACGGAAAACACTCATTTTAATCCAACACTGGAAACACGAATCAAATGCGATGCATCTCGCCAAGGTTTAGGCGCTGCGCTTGAACAATTAGATTGTGAAGGGTGGAAAACAGTAGCTTTTGCGTCTCGTTTTCTTAATAGCAACGAAGAACGCTATAGTATAAATGAACTCGAATTACTTGGGGTGGTGTGGGCCATTGAATATTTTAAATATTATTTATTTGGGAAGACTTTCACAGTTTTAACAGACCACAGAGCACTTCTTTCAGTTCTAAAATCACACCGTTCTAATAAATCCTACAACAGTAGATTAACACGATGGATTGATCGTTTGTTACCATTTGATTTTAACATCGAACATATTCCTGGTACCAGAATGGGTTTAGTTGATTATATTTCGCGTCAACCAAATCAAAACGCTAAAAGTGTCAATCAATACGACGAGGAATTCATGATAGCAACAATTTCCCGTATTCGCGACGCAATTACATCTTTATTTAGTCACGCGAATAAAATTCCTTTCCAAAAGCGGCACATAACCAGTAATTATAACCAACAAGCAAACAAGACGCGCGTCCACAGTTGCAAACCTGCTGAAATTAGCACGAATAACTCAAATACCTCAATTAATCCACTCATTCCTCGAGCACAAGTAAACAATTACAATTCTGAATTCATTTCCAACTTTAATTGCCTTGCAAATCAATTGATTAAAAACACTACTGCATCCGCATCACGAATCCAGTCAAATAAATTTAATTGTAATTCAGCCGCAAAAACAGAAAATAAAGTGAACCACATAACAATGTCCGCAAAAGAAGTGCCTCAATCTAATCCCCCAACTCCTACTACTGCTCCCAAAGTAACTTTCCGCACCCAATCAACCCCTATAGCGACAACCAGTAAAAGCCCTAACATTCACACCCCAATTTCATCATCACCCGAAATCCAAGACATTGAATTGTCCAAAGAGGAAATTTTTGAAAGTAACTTAAATCAACTATTTACAAAATCCTTCTTAGCCGTCCTAACAAGTAAGGACGCAGTATTAAAATAAATTAGAGATTGTGTCCTCCAAGATGACGAGAACCGCTGTAAGGAAGTTAGCCCCTATATATATATTCGTTCTGGAAGGACCTTCACGTGAGGTCCGGTTGTTTGTGTGTGGATGAGCGCGTCGCCATACCCAATTCGATAAAGGACGCGGTACTGGAATCCATACACATGACCCACCCTGGTAGTTGGGGCATGATTTCATTATCTCAGTATGCATGGTGGCCATATATGCATAGAGAGATTCTCGCCAAAGCATCAGACTGCGGTCCGTGTACAGATATTGGTAAGAATTTGAAACCTATTATACCAAAATCTAAATGGTATCCTCACAAGGCTTGTCAAGAACCAAATGAAGAAATTCAAATTGACTTTGGGGGCCCGATAACAAATGATAAAGATAAACATATTTACTTTCTGACATGTATAGATAGTTATTCAAAGTATCCAACAGCTCGAATTTTTGAACATGCAAATGGGACAAATGTGCTAAAATTTGTCCGCGATTATGCTTATACTCATGGAATCCCGCGAACAATCCGTCTAGATCAAGCTACTTGTTTAGTAGGTAAACAAGTTACAAACTATTGTAATGAAAATAACATTAACATTCTCGACGCGCCAGTCGGAGACCATAGAGCAATTGGATTAGTGGAGCGAATGGTACAGACAATTAAACGGCGGTTATCCTGTATGAAAACTGAAAATAAAGATTTATTTTCTACATCTAAAGCAATTAAACAGATAGTTTTTGACTTACGAATAACAAGACAGAAAACAACACAGATAACTCCATTCGAAGCTCATTTTGGTCGTCTGGTGAATACTCCGTTGCGTAATATTAGCACATGTCCATCAAGTCTAAATTTAACATATGAAAAAATTATTAATCACTATTTAGATGCTGATACAGTTCCTGTAGCCAAATACCTCGATGATGCTGGATGGGTCAACCCGGAGAGAAGCGATCTGGAAATTGAGACGGCTATGAATAAAGAACAACAAGACGCAGGCCTCCGGTACCGCGACTCAGACGACAAGGAATCGCGGTTCATAATCCACCCCAAACTTACGAACCCCATTCCGAGAACAGAAAAATCATTAAGTGTGAAGCTGGCCAGAAAGATACCAAACAAAAAGAGGGCGAAACGACAACTTGCTGGGCTTTATGAAGTTTTAAAACCCGGCTCATTCGTCACTAAATCCTCCCCCACGACAACCATAATTAATGAACCGGGGCGAACGCCAGTCAAAGTCAGAGATAGTGATCTGGCAAAGTTTGGCACCAAGGCTGAAAGATCTACAAATCTCTGGACGTACGCACAAAGGCGTCCTGCGCCTTATGAACAGACAACTGAAATAAAGATTGCCAAGCACAGCAACGACATTAAAAAACAAAAGCGAGGGGAAATCAAAATTCGACATCGGCATCGAGACACCACCTCAGTTGTTTCCTCAGTCAATTCAAACGTGTCTAGAGCCCTCACTGTACGCAAACCTACAAAACCACAGCCCAAACGTCGTCGAAATGCTGCTCCAATCAACGACAATGATAACGCGACAGTTCAGGAACAACAATTAATATCAATAGTACCCGCTCCGCAAACGTCTTCCTCTCAAAACCAACAGTCTCAAGACACACATCCCGAACCACAAAAACAACAAGGAACCCGAAAATGAAATCGACCCCAATTCTACGGTTTCACGGACGCGGATATTTTGCCTACAAGTTCCTTGACTTCTACCAGTTCCGGTAAACAGAAAAAACGTAAATCGAAAAAAGAGAAGCAAGAGGCAGCAACCGCAAATACAGTAGTAGCCATGATTCAAAATGCGGAACATTCAAGAATCCCATCTCCCCCAAGACCGGAAATTCAAATCGGCCATGTTTCGCCACCAGATTCAAGAGTTCGATACCATGAATATGAACAAGAGAGAGAACTATCTGTTTGGGATGCAGAAAATGAGATTTAAGTTAAAAACTCAACAAAACTGTCAAAAACTCAATTCATTTATTTAACCTTGTTTCCACTTTTAATCTAAAATTAATGTTAACTTTGCTTTAATTTACAACATTTGCTTTCCTATTGTCAGTTTTACATTTATTCAAGTATTTGCCCTGTGAATCCATCATTACTGTATGTGCGCTAAATTTATTTCATTTCATGTACTCAGTTTCCATGTTCAGAATTTTGAAGCGTATTCGCTTTGCAATTCCAAAATTATTAAAAATTGAGAATTTTATGTGCTGTAATTATCCGTCAAGTGATGATAATTTATATGCATTAACTCACACAGCTTATGTGCAATTGAATGTTCTTAGATGTATAAGCCTCGCATATGCTAACATTTTCATTGTTAATTATTCTTAAATTTCACATTCGTAGTACTTCTACAACTTTGAGTTCAGTTTTGTTCATCCAACTCGGTTACATGTTTTGTGTTGATCTAAAAATTGTAAAAACATTAAAATTTTTTTTTGTCACGATGGAAATGTGATACGTATGGATACCTATTATATATCGAAACTCCTATGTGTACTAAATTATTTATCCTCTATATCTATAACTATATCATGCGTTTTATAACTAAAAGTTATGACTTCTATTTATTCACCTATATTAATATTCCCGTAAGTCTACTAAATTATTTCATATTTTGTTTATACTAGTTTATCATAAGTAATCATAATTTCATTTAGTTATCTGAATTCAAGTTACTCTGCAAACGCTCTTCATAATCTTAAGCTAGACTTAACAACGGATTAGCGCCTCGTCTCCAATAATCAGAATTCGTATTACACAAGTAATTGTGTATTCGCCTAGCAATTCCTATCGTAATCTCGACACAAGTATTCGCAACGCGAATCCTAAAGTATTCAATACGATTAAGTATAACAAGGTCCCTTAGACAGATCGTAATATAGCCAAATTTCGATATCCCACCTAAAAAAAGGGAAAAACGGAAGCGGAAAAATTGCATTAACCGAAACCAAAGTTTCAAATTCTTTTCTGCGTCAGCTGTAAGTTTCAACAAAAATCCACAATCAAGTTTGCTTTTGAAAAAATTTATATCAAAAGTCTGATGTGAAATCACGATTTACTACTTGATGCTATTACGATTATCTACTGGTAATTTTTTTCACTTATTTGCTTCCCGGAATACGAAATTAGGATGCTTATTAAGATTTATAAAGTGAAATTCTATAAAAAAGAATGTTTGTGTTCAACAAACTTTTTCTTCGGTTATTGCTGAGATACCTCTACTTAAAACTAAAAAACCGAGTGAGTTTTTGTGTATACTTTACAGACACGCTGCAACAAATCAAAACTGAATAAATATTTTGGATAAACAAACAAAATCCTGTTAGAACTTAGCTCCGAACTATTCTCTAAGAGAAATGTGTTTTTTGCAATTCTTCCATCACAAGGATATGTCGTCAGTCTTAACTTTTATCTACCTATTAAGCAATTATGAAATTATAGCTTTAGTTTTTTTAAACTTTTTCCACAAGTTCTTTGCTCAATTAGTATTGCGTTCAGAGGGCATGTTTGAGGGCCGTTGAAAATAATTTCTGACTTAGCCAGGTCGAGTATTCCAGTCAATCACTTACGTTCAGCGTTGACCGTAACATTCACTTTTTAATTGAAACATTTCTCCCTTTGGATTTTGTAAAATGTCTAAGAACATCAGCATATTCTGTCTGTTTCGTAATCTTTTAATGCAACAATAATGCTGACAAAGTGAAGATCGGAGTGTCATCATAAAATTTTTTCAAAATTTATTCGTGCTTTGTGCTCTACAAATTGGCCTTCAAATTATATGTAATGCGATGCTTCGTTGAGAAAAAATTTGAAGTTGTTGGTTTATAACTAATAGCCGCCCTCATCTTCTCAGCCGGCTATTTTTGCGCTCGTATTTTTTTACAATTCAAAAAATTTGAATTGTATTGGTGCGCTGTGTTTTTTTTAAGATGTGTTCACACATTTTTCAATGACTTTGATCGTTCAAAACGGGATAAACAGGTAAAGCCCAGCGGGCATTAAGTTTCATTAGAGGCCCAAAGTGGGCTTTAGTTGTCCTTCAAGTGCTAATAGTGGTGCAGCTGCTGGGATGGCCTTAATTTAAGGTTAAAAGTTCATTTTTAGGAGTTTTTGGGCTCAAAATGTTGCAATTTTTCATGTTTTTGATTTTTTTGAGTTTCTTTGTTTGATTAGTCTTAGGTTGAAGTTTTTAAAAGTTGATTAAGGTCGTTTGCGACACAAAACTGCTTGTTATGACCATTTTTTGAGCTATAAGTTTTGGTAATACAAACACAAACTCGCGAAAGGATACTAATTTTCGCAATTTTTTTCAGGTTTTTTGAAAATTTTTGTCATTTTTTGAATTTTTTAGCCCTAGGTGCCACGAAACCTCCTCTAGAGTTTGATAAGCGGCTTCATGATAGATTACTGCATAGTTTCTAGTGGTAATGAAATGGTTTTTAACTTTTTGCCATCATGAATTTTAGCATTTTTTGACAAAACTTGCAATTTTTTCATATTTTTTGACATTTATTGTCATTATTCAAGTTGTTTGAGTCCTCATCAGCGATTGGATGATAAGTTACTAAAAAATTTTTAGTTGCCATGGAATGGGTTTAAACTTTTGAATATCACAAATTTTAGCAATTATTTTGAACAAATTTCGGATTTTTTCAGGTTTTTGAAAATTTTCGTCAGTTTTTCAGTTTTTCCAGCTTCAGGGACCAGGCAATCTCCTTTGAGGATTGTTAATAGGGCACTGCATAGTTTCTAGTTACAATGGAATGATTTTTAACATTTAAATGTCTCAAATTGTAGCATTTTTGATAAAATCTGCAATTTTTTAGGGTTTCCTAAAGTTTTTGTCAGTATTTGATATTCGTCCATTTTCAAGTGCGAGAAAACAAATTCTACGTTCTGATAAAAATTTTACTGCATGGTTTTTAGTTTCAATGGATTTGTTTTCAACCATTTAACCTTTCGACTTTTGGAAGTTTTTTAATAAAATTTGAAATTTTTTTCAAAGTTTATTCAAAACATTTGCATTTTATTTATTTTTTCTTGTCTCAGTAGACAGATAACCTCATCCAGTGTTTGATGTTATGTTGTTAAATAATTATTAATTGCTAGGGGGAAATTGAATGGCTTTCAACTTTTTAATAGAACGAATTTCTATTTTTTGAAGTTTGAAATTTGTTGTAAAATTTATTGCCTATCGATCTATGAGCCAATGATTTTTTTAAGCTTGGAATTGGGTTACTGAATAGCCTCTAGAGACATAGAACTGATTCTGAAGATATTTATATCAGAATTTTCAGCAACATTTCCTTTTAATTTGCAATTGATTTCTTTTCTTAAATTTGGTCATTTTCGAGTTAATCATCGATCTTCAAGGGCCAATGATTACTTTTCAGGTCTTGCAGATATAATACTGGACCGATTTAAGAAACAAAAATTGATTTTGAACATATTTTGAAATAGGTATTTTTAAAGGGAAAAAATTTTGCCTTAGGTTTGAAAGCTTCGAGTTTTAGCAATGAGTATATTTTGTTTAGTTTTGATTCTTTTAATTTCGCAATTTTTGATGATTTTGTTTGTGTTCTGGCTGGAATTGTTCAATTGATCTGCTGGTCAGCTAGAGTACATCTGAGTTTTTCATTCAATTCTTTGAATTGTATTTCAGGACTTGTCCTGCTATGTTTTTTACAATTCAAAGAATTTGAATTGTTTTGGGGCGCTGTCTTTTTTTAAGATCTGTTAACACATTTTCATGATTTTTGAAGTCAAATTGGAGTAGTGATTTTGGTCACGCCGAAACAGGAAGTGGAGCGAAAAAGCGAGTGGTTTTGCGGCGTGAATTGTTTTCGTTCCAAATTTAAAGTAGAGTGAGAAAATGGTGTTTGAACAAAAATTTATCGCTAGTGGTTTTTTGTTCACATGCGGCAATTTGACTTAGATTTTTACTGATTTTTCGTTTTTTTGGATCGAATTTTTTTCTAAATGGTTCTTCCAATCCATTCATAGTCCGTTTTAGGTCTAGTTTTCTGTTTAGTCAATGAAAATTCTTTGAATTGTACGTCAGAACTTGTCCCGCTTTTTCGACACTTTGCGTGAAATCTTTTTGACTTCTCTAGGTTAGTTTCTCTCTCCTCTCATTCTGCTAAAAGTGAATTTGAACATCAGTTGCTAAGCAAAGCAATTCAAAATGAACAGAGCCGGTATAAAAAATTGAAGTCAGAAATAGAAACGGGATAAACCCATAAAGCCCAATTTTAGATGCCCGCTGTTTGAACGTCGTTCCTATAAATCTTAGTTACCACCTCTAATGCTTATTGGTGTTGATAGTAGCCCCTGTAGCCTCTCTCTAAGAAACAGAAGTATGTTCAACTACGAAATGCCATCAAAATAAATTGGACTTAAAAAATATTTTTGTACAAAAATCTTTTTTTTTCAATATATTCTATTCGTTCAATCCCAATCATGCTTATTGGAATCAACGGCGGCTATTTTCCGGCAATCTGCAGGGTATGTTTTTAAATGCGCGCTGAGAGAAACTTACTTTTTCTGCAATTTCATGTACGAAATACCGAAAGTACGACTGGCGAACAAAACCATGAAGAAGTAATATTGGAATTTTTTTATACTTTTGATCGGAACAAGAACGCATGAACTTTAAGCTGATGCCCAAAATTGAACTAAAATTGAAAATTTGTGACAAAAGACATTCAATTGCACAATTTTTTGTGTTCGGACCGGCACAAACTTTGGAATTTTTACCAAATCAGTAGTTGGATTAGAGTTTGACTCGATGGCATGATAGTAGGGTACGTTATTTTAACGGCAGGAGATTTTGATCAATAGTGTATTTTGATAGACAGTGCGGCATTTATCTATTGAAGTTGGGTTTTCCAAAGTATTTTTAGTGCCCAGGTTTAGGCCACAACTTATGGAAAGACTCTTGTTCGACCCGTGTAAAGACCATGCTCGACCTTAACTTGCTATGAAAAGAAATTAGCCGATAAAAGACTTTGCGTCGCTTTTAATTATGTACTCGACCGTGTATTTATAGTCAATATTGGACCACACCCCCCCCCCCCCCCCCCCCGCTCTAGGATTAAAAAGTCTGTTCATAAGTCGAAGTCTAAACCTGGGTCAAGAATGATACATGACAAGTCTACAGTTGCCCATGTTTACTTCTAAATACATACCCCTTCAACTTTTGTCAAAAAAAGATAAAAGGGGGAAATTTTCTTCTTGAGGATGCGTTGGATTGAGAGATCTTGGCGGATTCCTGCGGGATCCGCCAAAATCCGCCAAAATTTTGAGATAAACTTTTCGTTTTTTTCTAGGTTTAACAAAAATTAGTCTTCTTTTGTAAATTTAAATATTCAGTTTTAGTTGCCATCGTTTCTGAAGAACTATTTGCCATCGAAATGCTTTGAAAGTCGCCACAGTATAAGCTTGGGTGGATTTTTTTACACAAGAAAGTGAAACAAAATTTTGGATAGCTTTGTTTTGGGCCCAGATCACCTGCGCTAACTTGAATGGGTTACATCTGGGTTTGTCTTTGATGATGTTTGGGCACTCTCAAGTCTACTCTGTTCCGGTTGACTCAATGTTGAAGTAAGTTGTTGCTGTTCCTTGAATGAAAAAGAAAATCACCATTGATGATACAACCCCAGGTTGAGGTGCTATCGGGAAGTGACCTCTGATCAGACCAAGTCCAACGCACACCGTGTGTTCCCAGACCAGAATTAAAGGGTCTGGGATTTGGTTCGAGCGTAGAATAGTATGATCAGAGGTCACTTCAGTCTGGGGACGGTATGATCAGAGGTCACTTCTGGATGGTAATGGTATGATCAGAGGTCATTTCCGTCTGGGTTGGTCTGATCAGAGGCCGATTCAAGCGCGCAGTAGACTGATCAAAGAAGATTTTGAGCGCATTTGCGTCTGACCAGAGATCATTTCGAGCGGAAAACCTTTCTTTTGATTTTTTGTTTTTTTTACGGAGAGATGTTGGCTCTGCCAAAAGGCAACAAAAAGCAGCATTCTGATCACAGACACACCTAGAGTCTGATGGCTTTGATCAGAACCAAAAGGGTACATAATATATTAGAAAGGAACTTGTTTCGGGTCGTCTGGTACCAGAGGACCCGAAACAAGTTCCTCTCTAATCCATTATTGTTTCACCGAGCAATATTAAACTACTAAGCAACTCATGATGACATTATATAACAGTTTCATCTGAGATATGACGTTTTTTGGTCACAATTATCGACGTTTTGTTCAAAACCTAAATTGAGAAACAATGTGACGTTGAACATTAGTTACAAAATTCTGAAGCAATTATAGGCATGTAACGTAAGCAATGTTCACGAACGGCTACTGAAGGACTTTTATCAGAAGAATTATTACTATTATTACATCAATTTGTCACTTACGTGTTTATCAGTAACTGTTGGAAGTCAAAACTTGTTTCTTTCAAGCGTCAAGCGTAACTCTCTTCATTCAAGCGTATATTAATGGTGCAACCAAATTTGCAACAAACATTGTGGCGCACAAAGGAGAACAAACGTCTATGGAGAGGGAGATCGAGCGGTCAATCCCCGTATGGGACTATATTTTGGCCCAAATCTGACCATTGTAAAATCAGACTGAACGGCAATCTGACCATTCAGAAAAGTGACATGAATCTGTCGAGTATTGAGTAATGAGGAGGAATTGCATATATACTGGCCCAGTACCAAAACGGTAGGTATGGGTTAGGTACATGGAGTTAGGTACGGGTCCTACTGTCAGTGTTGTCCACAGAAGCTCATAAGCGAGCATAATCTTAAAATATTGGCGCGGATAATGCCTAAGGAGGCGCGTATTTTTACTCGACCAAATTTTACATTTGACAAAGCAATGTACAAGTTTTGAAAAAACATGCATCCATAGAACAACTAGAACTAAAGCTCATAATTGTCAAGAAATAGACAGCTTCAGACAGAAGAGCTAGAAAATTAGATCACAAATGCAATGTTTGTTTAACTTTTTGGAAAAAAACTCTTTGGATGCTGGGACGAAACACTTGGGGAATTTAAAGGGCTCATAAATTTTTAAGTTGAAGCATACAAAAAAAGTGCCAATATAAAAGGATCAATGGAAACTAATTCAGAAGACGACTAACAGTGCTGATAAAGAAAATGAAAACCCAGGAAGAGAAAAGCTCAACACATAGCAATGGCACAGGAAACCGATCGTTAACAAAGCCTGGGATATACAAAGGTTAACATTTCACAAGTAATTTCTATGATAAAAGAGAATTGCAGATAATTTCATTTTCATGACAATAGCTTGAAAATTTTACACGCAATGGATCTACCCGATAATAATAACTAAGCCAGGAGAATTATCAGCTTTCTAGGTTACAGCGCGTTATTTGTCAATGACTGAGCACTTTCAGTTTGCCACAATTTAATGTATACAGAAAAATAAAATTTTCAGCCGATATTGAAATTGGCTCATGAGTAAAAATCTTTAAAAATGTAATGATTTTGATCTTGGAGCGCTTCCTAAATGACACAGAATGTTTAAAAAAACGCATGACCAAACTACATTTTTTTTGTGCAGCAGAAAAAGCTCTGAGGCAGATGCTGTTCTAGGTTTAGTTAAAACAATTGCTTGCAATCTCGAGTATAAGAGGACAGTTATGTCCTTTCTCCTTGATCAAACACAAATATTTCACTTCATTTCAACTGAAATCTTTTTGGAATCAATTGCGTTTTAAGGTTTTCCAAATGATGCAATGATTTTATATTGTTCTCTTTTGGGATTTTTTTTTGATCGAAAACAAAAATTATGGAGCGTTATTTCAATTCAATTAATCGATTACGGTGTTTATCAGGGTATACCAATTTCTTTTGACACAGATGTTTTTTTCAATACGTCAAGGCAAGATAACCATTAACTCAAATCACAGCAATATATTGCAAACGACAGACGTTCTACAAAAAAACACTAAGCTTTCTCATTGAAAAATGCTAAAAAAGTTGATGTTAATTATAACAAAACGATCTAATTCAGTTTTTTAAAAAAAGAAAGGTGAAACAGCTTGCCTCTTGTTCCCCCATGGCGTTGAACCGCAAAAGATCAAGGTATTGAGGTAATCCAATTGATATTTATTTTTTAATTGATTCTCAAGTGGGACTCTAGATTTTTTTGGCTAAGGCTACAGCTATTTGTAAATTCATTTTGATAGAAGAGCACTCTCCTTTAGACACATGACGAATTCATTTCAAATCAACTGTTTTGGCGCTCTTATCTTTTACTGGGATGTTCGGATGTTTGTTATTGTCAACTAGATATATTTTCTCCGAAAGACAACGTCTGAATTAACAAATTGATTGGGGTTAAATTTTGCGTCCTTCGTTAGGAAATGATTGAGCTAGAGGTCTTCTGCTAAAAATTACTTGAATACTCCTAGTTAAACTGCTTATAGCTAAGTGTTGCTAAAGAAATTCCGTTCAAAATATGTCAACTAAACTATTTTAACAGGTTCCACGGAAACAAAATTTGCGAAAAGAACACGTTAAAAACAGATTGTTTTTGGAATTATTTATTCGCCAATATGTTCGTTTTTGGTCTAAACTAATGGAATGTCTTCAGTCAGCAGGAAGTGTGGAGAGAAAAAAGAATGAATGATTTTTTTGATCTTCAACCCATTAAATAGCGATGTTACATTTTTATTAGAAAAAAAACATCTATTTTATTAACATATGCACGGTATTAACCAAAGATGCAAAGGCTAGCGAAATACAAAACAACTGAGTATTAAACTGAGTTTCAGTTCAAGGCATTCATCTCAATATTTTAAAAAAAAACTCAACTAAAAAGAAAGAAAAATCAGAAAAAGGTTACAAAAAACTACTGGGTGGAGAAAGCATGATAATTGGCAAAAAACTGCTACTTTTTGCATTCAGTTTCTACCCAGTGTGAGGTCCTCGTTAAAAATGACATATGAAAATACCCATCGAGACCAATTTTGTATATAAAAAAAACCAGGCAAACCAAAACCACCTATTATAGAGACTGTGACTCTTTCAAACTTTCCGTGCGTTCATGTGCTCGTTCAAAAGTCCTTACGAAAAGATCAGTCCAGAGCAAAGCGTGATGTGACCCAGACTTTGGCTCGTTCAAATTAAGAACAGACTAAGACCGAAAAAATGCATGATCCAGACCTTGCCTCGTTCGTGTTTAAGGAAAAAACTATCTTTTAAAAAGCTCATGATGAAGACTTAAAAAGAATTTTCTTATTTGATAGGGATGCCAACTTATTTTGTTACTTTTCGTCCTCTATTTTTATGAGTTACTCAAGTGCTCAATTCACAGTTTAGAAAAATCTGATGTCAACAAGTTTTTGAGGAGCCCAAAGCCGCACCAGAAACGCCCGTAGAAAAGTGTAGGTCAAAAAACACGAAATTTTGTCTGTTTTATAGAAAAAAATTGATCTTGTTTATGTTCAGTTGGGTCCAGGGATATCAGAAGTTATAAAAACAAGTGATAACGGCGTATTTTAAGCTACGATTGGGAGTGGCTGAAAAGTAAATAAAATGTTTATAGTTTAGAGATATTTACGATACATACATTTACGACCTATAGCTCTTCTTCTCAAAAATAAAATCAGCCTTTTTATAAGTAAACTTGTAACTTTACCTCTGAGTTTGCCAGGTGACTCCTACCCGGTGCTGTGTACTCTCTTGGCTGAAAGGGGCGATCCGCTCTTCCTATTTGGGTAACTTTTGGGTTCTCAGTTTTCATTCTCTGTTTGATACGTTGTAACGGATCTCCCTTCGTCTTTGATTCTGCCATTTTTGACTGTATTTGATTGAGAGGAGGAGCTGGCCCGTTGTAGTAACCTGAAAGCGGAAGTTGTATTTCCGCATTATAACATATTCAACATCCATGGAAGAAATTAAAACTTATTTGTTTAATAGGCAGCGTGATTAATTTGGATCGACTCTAGTCAAATTTGGACGGTTATCTGCTAAGCTTGCAAGACTCTTTTATCATTATGCATCATCTTGAAAGGGCTCCTACAAGACTCTTAACAGATAACCTTTAATCTTGCAAGATTGAAAGCAAAAATCTGGAGCTCATTTTTGCGATTTCTCAAGTTGTCACATCTGTTTTCTCGGTAAATATAATTGTGAAAATTTCTGTACGGTGACCAAGCATTTTGTAATTTTAGTTAAAAAGAACTCTTGGTAACAAAAAGAAATTTCTTTGTATGATTGGTTGAAAAATAACTGTAACTCATATTTGTACTACTGCAAAAAAACTCTTAGCTTTTAATTTAAAAAAAGTCTATAGCTTTTAATTTGAAGCCACCCATTTTTTTCTCTGGTCTACCGCAAAGAATATTTACTATTATAAACTCTCTGTGAAGAATTTTGCTTCTTAATTAGTTTTTGGTGCAAGGGTGCGGCCCTGGAGCTTATCTTTTTTCCAGAAGGTTACAAATGATACAAATTGTAAGAAGCCACGCGATGTCTATTAGTGACAGCAAAATGTGACCGTGGAGTTTTTAGCCTCAGCGGCATAAAAATTTTGAATATTAGCGATGTTGAAAAACAACTAACAAGCATTTTTTAGTTATTTCAAGTTGTGCTTCAATGTTTTTCGCGATTATAGATTTCTTTCTATTGTGTGTTTTTCAATGAAAAGAGTTTATTTTTTAAAATTTTAACCAAAAAAAGACGAAACGCTTATCTGGCAAAATTCTAAAAATTTTTAAGTGTCTTGATAGATAACCTTTGCAATTTTACGTTTTATCAAATAACCATTATTTGAAAGGCTATTACAAGATCTTAGCAGTTAACCGTTTTTCGGAGGATTCTTTTAAGATTCTAGCAGATAACCGTCCCAGTAGAGCTGAAGCTCAGCAGTTTCCTAGAATCAATTCATAGGTTATTTCAGTAGATCACAGTCTTTCCGTACAATTTTTCTTCCGAGTCTGATAAAAGCCGAGCTCTGAACCTGTGAAAGTTCATTTGAAATTATCTTTTACCTAACATGACACGAAAACGAAGAAGGGCTCAACTTGGTACAAAAATATCAAAAGCAAATTTACTAAGCACCAAAACGGGGATGCGAGCGTAAAAACATTGTGCCAAAGAAAAGAAATCAGACCTGCTAAAAAGACGAAACAAGATACAAGCAACCCCAAAAAAACTTGCGACCGAAAACCCCAATGCGACCGAAGTAGACCTCAGGCACTAGACCCAGAAGATAAAATGCAACACGAAGATCATTCAAAAATTTATCGCACAAATTGATCCGTCAAACTAATGCTTAACCTAGCCGGCAGATTGCCCGAAAATAACTGCCGTTGACGCACCTGATGCACATCGGGATTGAAACAGAGCCAAAAAAAGTTCTAATTTGGCGTGCAGTTTCTGTTAGAGTCTAAAACTATACTTATTTCAACTTCTAAACTGAAAGCTAAGAATCTGAATACCGATATCAAACACTCTAATGAACTTTGATAACCTAAATCTCAGTTACTTAATGGCCGGGCTTTATCGGTTTTTCCGTTTCTTTTCTTTTTTCTCTTTTGACTTTGACCTTATTCACTATATTCCGTAATTCAATGCTTGAAAATGTTAAAATCCATTCAGTTGAAACAGTGAGTGAAGCAAGTCAGAAACCAAACGTGAAAATCGTGACTTATGTAAAACCAAAAACGTTATCAAAAAGTTAAAGCGAATGAAAAGAACATAGCAAGACAAGTCTTGACGTACAATTCAAAGAATTTTCGTTGTATAAAAAATACGAAACGAATTTGAAAAACCATTTCCCCGGAAAATCAGTTTAAAATGAAAAGAAAAAAACAGAAAATCAAAGTTAAAATGCCACATCTGAACAGAAAACCGCTAGCGAGAAAGGGAAGTTTGGTTCAAGGAGAAATCTAGGCCAAGAATGAACTATGAATTTTTTTGGAAAACCATTTAGAAAAAAATCTGATCCAAAAAATCGAGAAAACAGTAAAAAATCAATTTGAAATTTCTTTTTCACTATACTCCCTGTTTCGGCGAGACCAAAATCACTACTCGCCAGGACTTCTTAATGCTTATCTGCCATTAGTTTATACAAACCTTTTCTAATTAAAGAGACAAGAAGATAGAACAGTTCCAAAATTTCGGCTTGATCTTGTACAGCAAGGTCGTTCCTTTCCTCTTGTGGAATTAGAGCGTCCAGAAACTTCCTATAGAAGCCACAAACGAATACTTTCATCATCAGGTAGAAGTTCGAGAAGTGGGTATCGGCTATGGCGACCAATTCTGGCGTTGCAAGTAGTTGCTGCAGAAGTCGATTGGTTTGTGCGTTGAGGTAGTGACGACTTCGACCCAAATGCTCCATCTAAAGAAATTTAACAATAAGGAGGGGTGGGGCTCAGGTTTGGACCTCGACTTATGAACAGACCGTGCTTGACCGAAAAGTGGTATGAACTCGAGGCTAAAGGTCGCGAGCAGGTGGTTCCAGCCAAAAGTGTGTACAAACTATTAATTGATCCTGTAAATCAACAACTTAGTACAGCTGTACTAAGTTCTTGATTTACAGGATCTATTATTATTTTTTTACCCATTTTTTCCTGGAGCCACCTCCTCGCGACCTTTAGCCTCGAGTTCATACCATTTTTCGGTCAAGCACGGTCTGTTCATAAGTCGAGGTCTAGACCTGGGTCCCACGCCTCTTATGGAACAGATTATCTGGCATCTCACAGGAAATTCGGGATGCTTACACCAGTGCACAAAAAAAATCTTTGAAAAATAATTTTTTGCTCTTTTTCAAAAAGAGCCTACAGACGTCAAATATATAGTAGTTGAATATTTTTTTCTTCTCTCAGTTCTTTGGAAATATTATTCGGACAAATTTGGTGCCTAATTACGTTTTTAAACTTGAGCAAGTGATGCAACAAATGCAAAAAAATTCAGACACAAAAAACTTGCCCAAATATTTGTTTATCACCGAATTTGTTGTAGGGTGGATACTTGGTGGCTCGAGGGCCGATCTAATTGTTCGAAACTTCAATTTTATTTGGGCTTGAGAATCTTCAAGCTACTCTGGCTTTGTATTTTCTGCTCGGTCAATTTTGATTGATAACTTTTGTGTTGAGAAAATAAGAAGTAGTAATAAAAAACTCTTGAAAGACAAAACGAATCTTTGTAGAGACCTTATCTAGCCTCGGTGTCCTAAATAGCTTGACCGATTAATCAATTTAGTGATCATAGAATATGTGAGGGAATCCAATCGAGAATTAGATATTACTGATCACAATTGATTCTAGTTGAGTGCAAAATTTTAATCGAATAATAGGTTGCAAAACAGGTTTCACAATATAATAGATTATATTGTGAAAAAGGCAAAAAAAATGCAAAGAAAGCGTCGTTGATGAACAGAAGAGTTTTTCAATTAAAATTTGAAAAATGTATTTAAAAAAGCTTAGTCTCATTTCTGTACGTAATTTTTGCATTTGAAATTTTTGACAGGCATCAATTCCACAAACATTAAAGTCTAAAGCACTAAGAAAACATAAATTATTTTGATCATAGAACGCTTTTTTGACAAACAAAGAAACAATATGTACCAAGTAAGAGATTAAATGAAATTGCCGTGAAAATCAAGTAAGGATTTCCGGAGAGAATATGATTTACAGAATATTTTTTGGTTGTGTTTCAGGTGTACTGACTTCCAACTGAGTAGTTTTCACTATCGGTTCGGCTTCACTATTTATATGTAAGACCTAAAATGTTTTAAGTAACCCATGCTTTTGGTTCTCTGATTTATGAAAAAAATAACCGTGAGAATATTTTCAAACTTGCTTTTTACAATGTTAACGTACACTCTAAAACTCTTTCGCGTGACTTGACACAATTATTTTTTCATGCGATGGTTGCTCATATGGTGCACATGATTTTTTATGCAAATTGCAAGAAAAATTTACTCCTGCTAATATTATGCACGCTTTTTTGTTTGCTAGGGAAGCACTTATAAATATAAGTATTCAAAACTAGAAGAAAAAAACCAGCAAAATGACGCAAGAAATTTTTCACGTTGTGGTTATTTTTCTCGATTTTTTTTGGTTACAAAAGAGACAATTATCAAAATTAGCTTTTTTCTATTCAAAATTTAATCTTTCAAAATGAGCCTCAAATAAGAAAAGAACACAAATTTTGATTACCTTAACAAAGTTTATTAATAGAGAACAATCATTTTTTATCATTCTACCAAAACTACAAAATCAACTGAACTCGAACAGGGGAAAATTGCAATTTTGTTAGTCCAACTTATAATATTCAAAAAGGAACTCCAGTGGGAGCCAAAGATTTACAAAGCTTGAGCAAAGGAAGAACAGGCAGAAAATGTCTCTTGTATTCTATCGTCTAAATTCTTAAAAATTTGTAAACAAGGTCTTCAGAAGTTCTCAAACAGAAGTTCTAAAGATGACAAGTTTGAGTACTTTAGTAGCCCGGACTGAATGTCAAGTCTTAATCACTACTGAATCAGTGAAATTGCAAGTCTTGGATTAGTACTGTATCAGAGCTCTAACCATGTAACTTTTTAGACTTGGCGCGTATTAAATCAAGTCGTCAGTCTTGGAAAGTCTTGAGTCAAGTATTGAGAACAGTTTTTAGCGTTGGTTTGCTTTCGGTTGGAAACGAAAGAAGAAATCGGCCACTTACAGTTACCTTCCTAAAAAAACTCGCCAAAATGAAAAACGAAGACAACAGGTGCACTTCCACAATGCTCATTTGATAGAGAATGGAAAAACTCTGATATCGCCCAAAGATACCAGTCATGGCCAATTTTTTTCTGCCCAAAAAAATTGGTGTCCGGGTGAATATATGGGACATTTGAAGTTGATATATGCTCAATACAGAAATAGCTGGGTCAGATTAGCAAATTTCTTGTAAAATATTGTCACCAATTTTTGCTAATTTTGAAGCACATTAATTATAAATAAATTCTTCTTAATACTCTACATTGCTCAACTGTGCAATAATCAAGACTTGTCAAGTCTTGGTCAAGACCTGACTCACGACTTGCCAAGTCCTGACCAAGACTTGATTTAGACTTGACAAGTCTTGACATATCTTCACAAGTCATAGACGTGATCAGTCCTGATTTGTCAATTCAAGACGTGTATTTCACTGGAAATGTACTAATCAGGACCCAAAATTCGTTCCGGAAGTCCAGTATGTTTGAGGTATCAAAAGCGCGAGAACCGCGACGTAAGCAAATGAACAATCAAAATGGTGACTTTTTTGTGCTTTAAGTCTGAATTTTGACCTCTGAAACGTTCGATTCCGTTACACCTTTAGGGGACATACCCCCCCCACCCCTCGCAACGCCCAGCTTAGTGGGCATATAACGTTTGCACTCCAGGGCGTAAAAACACCGGTGCGGGCGGGAACAGAATATATCCGAATTTTCGAACTGCCACTTTGAAGAAAACGAGTTATAGAAGAACCCGGGTCGAATGTCCTCCCTAAAATCCTCCCATTTTGATGTAAGAGTGGGGGTTAATTTGTCTATGGGGGTAAATTGATGTAAGAGTGTGGGGGCAATTTGTTCAGAGGGGGTAAAATGATGTAAGAGTTGGGCTGCAATGGGAGGACTTTTGAGGAATTACCCCCCTGACTGAAATTGCCATGTAAGAGTGGGCTGCCATGGGCTGCAACTGGAGAAAATATGTACACTAATGTCTACAATTGTACTAACGTCCTCGATTAAACTTTGTATAATTGGCTGTGTAGGGTCCGGGTGGTCCTGAGACTTCGAGGAAAACAGGATAACCATCCTCATCTCCTGTGGGGGGCACTTCATAATCACAACTGCATTCTCTTCCAACAGTAAAAGTCTCTTTTTGTACCAGAAATATCTAAAACCAAGATCATCCAATTCCGCATTACAAGCCATTAGGCGTAAAAAATAGACCATTTGATTCCCCAAAACGTGTATACATTTTCTGATTTTTCTGATATCGTTCCAAAAATTTTGGTTTATTTACTCCAATTCATCTGAACCCCCTTCGCGTTTGTCAATAAACCAGCGACCCCGCAAATACTGAAAATTTTCCAGTGAGTGTTCCCGTACCGAACTCCCAGTCTATATTATATCAGTACTAGGTAAAACTAAATCCAAGTCTTATTTCGTTTTTCAGTACCGGGCAAGTCTTAAAACAAGTCTTGCAAGTCTGACAATTCTTGGCCAAAACTTGGGTAACACTTGCAAGTTGATTCTCAGGTCAAAATCAAGTTTTCAAAAAAAAAAATTCGAGTGAAATTTTTGCAACGTGCCACGATTTTTGCATTAATTTTTGGCCACTTTCCCGGGGTGATATAAAACGATGCCGGGGGCATACCAAACTGTATGTTAGCACCCCGGGGGTCTATTCAGCTCAAAATGCGGGTATTTCAGGTGAGAGTATCTTGTTAATTGTGGGAAAAAACCTATGATTCTCCAAGTCGCTATAACTGACAATGTAGTCAGAGTTTTTAGCCAAAATCTACAGCAATGTAAAGGCGCCAATTACAAAGGATGCGGTCTAAAAAACATAACAGGTGTTTTGCACCAGTTTTATCGTTTTTCATGTTGTTTTATTCGGGCATATTTTCTCAACTTTTGTTTTAACTTATCACTTCTTTTCTGATAAATTGTTTATAATGTTTTAACAAAAATGATCAGTTTTCAAGTTTAAAAATCAGTTTGCATTAAATATTTAGAAAGGATAGAAACTAAATTTGATTTAGTGTCAGAGCCCCTTTTGCTAAATTTTTTTATATCGACTAGTATAATACTTACTAATATTTTTTATTAATTTATCATTAACTAATAATTGTATATAGATTTTTCGCCGCTGTACGAGGACCATTTATTTCAGCATGTGACACATAGGATTTATCTCTAAAAAGAAATTCTATATTACCTCATACTAGTACAATTCTTTCACAAAACTATTCACTAAATATTGAGATTGTAGACACAGGAAATTGTCATAAGCAGATACAGCGAGTAAGTTAGATAATTTAGGTCAACTTAGACAAGTTAATTAGGTGATTGAAATAAGCGTTCTTTCTTAAAAGGTTATTGTTTCGAAGGCACCAGAGAGGGGAGTTGAGTTATATAACTTAAACAAACAAATTGATGAAAAAAGCATATTGAGCTGTAGATATATTTTGATTAATTAGCAAAGTTGTATTTGTGCATCAAGCCAAAGTCGAAATAAGTGATTTAAAATTATTTGATTATAAAATGATTTTCCATAAAAATAGGGATGCGCGGCCGGTTACACTTTTCCGATCGGAGTTAGTTAAGTAGAGTATAGTTTAATTACAGTAAACGAAAAGGCAATTTATCAGTTTTTCAAATTACCACCTAGCAGATCTTCCCCCCCAATGGAGTTTATATTCAGCGGACGTTTACCGAATTTTAATGTCAGGTACAACCAATGGTCCTTTCAGGCTGGTATACCTTTTGGGCCAATCGGACCACCCAACCCAGAGCTATTAACACCGGAGGTAGGATGATGTGAAGGTTTTCGATTTTTTGGATGCAAAAGTGACTGTTTGAGTATGATATAAGGCTAATTAAGGGTTGCAATGGGTATTAAGTTTGAAGTAATGTATGAGATGATCATGAAAAAGGTCAGGATAACGTTTTGGGTATTCTGGGGTAAATAGGTTGTTTTGCCGGAAGATAGTTAGCATTTAAATAAAAATAATAATTTCTCTAAAAGTTGAAGTCGGATTGACATGAAAATTGTGGGGAGACTAATTTGGGTACGAGGAATCCGATTTTGAGGTCAAATTTGAACCCAGGTCAACCCCCACAGAACTACCGCACTCCGGTTCTGCTGGACTTAAAACCTGAATTGCCCGTGGAGTATTGGTTGCAGCCTTATGATTTTTGGAGGGTTATTGTAACTCTTCAAGGGCTTCCTATTGGTGCTATTTTTAACATCCGGGTGCAACCGGAAGTCGGTACTTAGGGATAACCCGAGTGCCGAAAACTGAAAATGGGCCTTTTTTAGCGGCCAAATGACTTTGAAGTGGTAATAATTTGATAAACAATACAGTTAGTGACAAGAAATAGCCATCCCGGTCAATTTTGACGAACACGGATTTCTCGGGTTTCGACACCCACGACTCCCTACAAAATTTCAAATTGCAAACGAATCGCAACGGCTCATCCGTAGATCACGAAACTTAGCAGGCAGGTTGGTGGCACCCTATGTTTACTAGAAGACGTTTTGACCACTACTTCGAGAGTTAATAAGTTGGAAATTTGAGGGTCATCTGAGAGGTCGATTAAAAATGTGCGAGGTGATTGCTCGTGTTCTAGTAGAAGATCGACAAGAAATTTTGTGGTTAGGTGCAACTGTGAGAGAACTTTCCACGACAATATTTATTTTTATCAGTTTAATTCCTCATTTTGGACGGCTGACCTTTGGATGACTACTAGAGGTCAAATTATTTAAATGCAATTTTGGTTTTTGACTGTATTTTACAGAGGGAATTGATTGAAATGGTTTAAAAATTGGAAATAACGATTGCTCTTGGCTTTGGGGTTGAGCTAATTTATTTATTCAACACCTGGTTTTTCACAGGGATTGATTACAGCGAGTTAATTTGATAGCGGAATTAGAATAATAAGAACTTTTCAGAGCAACGTTAATTGTTTACTAAGCAAACACTGATTGAAATGTCAAGTGCATATATGAGATGAAGGGAAGTGAATTTGTTTACATAAGATTCCAATGTCGTTTACTTAAGATAAGGAGAAAGTTGAACAATGGTCAGTAGCAGTTGAATGGCAGAGCATAATTTGATATGATTTTGATTTGTTTGGATAGCGAACAAAACCCTCCCACAGAATGTGACAGAATTCAAGTGTAAGTTGCAATGTTTACTTATGAGATTAAGGTTTGTTTGCATAAGATAAGAGCTTATTGATTGAGCATATATTGAAGTAACACAGAGAAAATTTGGCTGACTTTTGAAAATTTCGGAAGAAATCAGAAGTTTGGACACAGGAGAGATTTTTGCACAAGCGCGAGAAAGTAGTTGGTTCAATGGGACTAAACTTGGGAAGCTTGTATTTGCATGACCAGTTGAGATACTGTGAGCATTCTGATTTGAGAAGTGAACCGTTGATATTGTTTTTATTATTAGTTTAATTACTAATATAAATCGTCTTAAGTTTGTCCTTTCCATTGATGTGCAAGTAATTTTCTTACATTTGTTATCCATATAACTAAAATTGATATTACGAGACCCCTTGTGAATTAATTTATTTCAAGGCAATCTAGTTTGCACCAGCATACAAGAGTGGAAGAGGGGAAAGAGCAGAATAACAAAGTAACACTTGCTGCATCAATTCAAAACCATTGTTTATTTGATCAATCTTCTGGGTGACAGATTCCCATCACTGTTAAAACTAGTAGAAATTCAGAAGAGGACAGTGGCACTCCTGGGAGGGCAGCGCTCCTGGGTTCCCGGGTTAATGTAAACTAACTGCACCAAATTTCAATAGCTGTTGATTAAATAAGATTTGAAAACACTTTCGCATTTTCACATTTTATCGTATTCTATCTAATTCATCATCAATGATTTTTAATCAAACTCTTTTGCCTCTGACATACATCCTCCCCGGGAACTTCAAAATCCTTAAAGTAAAAACAAATCTGAACATAGATCTACCAAAACAATTTCATATTTTCACACTTTAAATTATTCTATCTATTTTATCAAGACAAGTTGATCAAGCACTATAGGCGTAGAAGACATTTTTTTTTTAAAAAAATGATGATTTCGGGAAGTGCGTAGATTTGATAGATCGATGTTTAGATTTGTTTTTACATTATGGATTTTGGAGTTCCCGGGGAGGATGTATGTCAGAGGCAAAAGAGTTTAATCAAAAATCAATGTTGATGAATTAGGTAGAATACGTTAAAATGTGAAAATGCGAAAGTGTTTTCAAATCTCATTTAATCAACCGCTATTCAAATTTTGGTGCAGTTAGTTTATATTAACCCGGAGCTAAATCTAAGTGGTTCACTTCACTAGGTCGACTATTACTAAAGTACGGAGGCGTAATTTAATTGGGTTATGGGAGAACGGCTTGCAATTATTCGGGAAAATAATAATCTAGGAGGCAGAAGTTTAGAACACAGGAAGTTGTCATAAGCAGATACTGCGGGTAAGTTAGATAATTTAGGTCAACTTAGAAAAGTTAATTAGGTGTTTAAAATAAGCGTTCCTTCTTAAAAGGTTATTGTTTCGAAGGCACCAGAGAGGGGAGTTGAGTGATATATCTTATACAAACAAATTGATGAACAAAAAGCATATTGAGCTGTCGATATAATTCGATTAATTAACAAAGTTGTATTTGTGCATCAGGCCAAAGTCAAAATGAGTGAATTAAATTTAGATGTAAACTAGAGAGCGAACATTTGAAGTGAACTAGATACTTTGAACAGAATTTGATTTCCAATTTGAAGTAAAAAAAAGTTCCATTTTGAATTTGCAAATTAAAGGGCACACCAAACCTGGGACCCCTCAACTCTTTAAGTTACATTCGTCATGGGACTCCAAAGATTTAAGGGGATGTTAACCTAATGATTGTCCATATATAATAGGGATGCGCGGCCGGTTACACCTTTTCTACCTGCGTTAATTAAGTCGAGTTTTGTTGATTTAAAGTAAACACAAGGCAATTTATCCGTTTTCGAATTACTATTAAGCAGATCTTTCCACCACATGGTGGTTATATTCAGCGGACGTTTAGCGAATTTTAATGTCAGTTACACCCAATGGTTCCTTCAGGCTTGTATATCTTTTGGGCCAATCCGACCAGCCCAACCAAACTCAAGCTATTAACATCGGAAGTAGGGTGATTTGAAGGTTTTTGACATTTTTGATGGAAAAATGACTGTTTGAATATGATATAAGGCTAATTAAGGGTTGCAATGGGTATTAAGTCTAGAGTAATGTATGAGATGATCTGGGAAAAAGGTTAGGATAACGTTTCGGGTATTCTGCGTTCAATAAGTTGATTTTGCTGGAAGATGGTTAGCTTTTAAATTGAAAGAGTAATTTCTCTAAAGGTTGAAGTCGGATTGACCTGAAAATTGGGGGAAACTAATTTGGGTATGAAGAAACCAATTTAGGGGTCAGAGTTGACCCTAGATCAACCCCCACGGAACTATCACGCCGGTGCTGCGGGACGTAAAATTTGAATTGCTCGTGGAGTATTGGTAGCAGCCTTACGTTTTTTGGAGTTTCAGTGTAACTTCTCAAGGGCTTTCTATTGGTGCTATTTTTAGCTTCCGGGTGCGACCGGAAGTCGGTGCTTCGGGATAATTTGCCTTCCTTTGTGAGCGGCCGAAAGACTTTGAAATGGTGATAGTTTGATAACCCAAGACAGTTAGTTACAAGAAAATACCCGCCCCGGTCAACTTTCACGAACTCGGATTTTTCGGATTTCGGCATCTCAAACTCCTTATAAAATTTTAAATTGCAAACAACTCGCAACGGCTAATCCGTAGAGCACGAAACTTGGCAGGCAGTTGGTGGCACACTATGTTTACTAGCAGACGTTTTGACCACTACTTCTTGAAATAATAGGTTTGGAAATTTGGGATCTTCCAGGAGGTTGATGAAAAATGTGCGCAGTCATTGCTCGTATTCTAGTGGGAGATGGGCCATGAAAGTTTGTTGGTAGTTGCAATTATGAAAGAACTTTCCATGACAATAATTAGTTTTATCAACTTGACCCCTGTTTTTGGACGGGTGACATTTGGTCAAATTTTAAGGTTTTTTTTTGAAATTTCGGTTTTTGACTTTATTTCACACAGGTAATAGCATGGAATGGTTTCGAAATTGGAAATAACAATTGCTCTTTGCTTTGGGGTTGAGCTAATATTTTTATTAACAGCATGATTATTGACAGGAATTGATTGCAGCTAGTTAAATTGGAGCTGAAATAGAAGAATAAGAACTTTTCAGAGCAACGTTCAATGTTTACTAAGCAAACACTGATTGAAATTTCAAGTGCAAATATGAGATGAAGGGAAGTAGACTTGTTGACATAAGAGTCAAAAGGTCGTTTACTTAACAAAAGGAGAAAGTTGAACAATCGTTAGTAGCAGTTGAAGGACAGAGCATAATTTGATATGATATTGGTTTGTTTGCATAGCAAACAAAGCCCTCCTACAGAATGTGACAGACTTCAAGCGTAATTTGCAATGTTTACTTAAGAGATTGAGGTTTGTTTGCTTAAGATACAAGCCTTTGGTTGAGTATAAATTGAAGTGACACATAGAACTTTGGAAGCTTGTAATTGCAAGACCAGTTGGGTTACTTTGTGCGTTTTTGATTTAGTTCATTTGGGACTTATAAATTGTCTTAAGTTTGTCCTCTCCATTGATGTGCAAGTAATTTTCTTATATTTGTTATCTATATACCTAGAATTTATATTACGAGCCCTACTGTGAATTAACTTATTTCAAAGCAACCTAATTAGCAAAAGCAAATAAGAGTGGAAGAGGGGAACATAGCGGAGTAACAAAGTAACGCTTGCTTCGCCAATTCAAAAACTTTTGGGTTTTGTATTTGATTGATCTTCTGGGCGACAAAGTCCACACACTATTACGCCAGGCAGAAATTCAGAAGACGACAGAGATCTTTATCAGGAATTTTCAACGCTCTAAAGGCGTTCAACAATTACTAAACTCAAAATTTAAACTCAATGTTTTCGTTCAAATTGAAAAAAAAATATTTTGTTCTTGCAGGTGCTTTTATATTTGAAGATTTACTTATATAAATGTAATCAAATCATTGGAAAACTTGTAAATGTTTAGCCATCTGGTTATATTTCTTGAATTTACATCTTGAAGAAATAGTTCAAGACTTTTGTTGGTGATGAACGGTCGTCAATTTTTTTTCTCAATTATCTTCATTATCTGAAATAATGAAAACAAAACCATGTACAAAAAGTTATTATTTTCTCTTCATCAAGGATGTTAGCTCCGTTAAGAGGTGGCAATTTTTTTTTATTTCATGGGCCTATTCCAAATGATCTCGATTCCGATATTCAAACTTTTTATTAGCAAGTATAGTTATTTTATGACTGGTATTCTAGATTTGCCGAATATGGGCAGTCGTGATAACAAGAAACATAAGAAAAGTCTTTTATTGCACATGTTTCCATTATTCAGTCTTTAATTTTCATCGGAATAAGAGAATTCTCTGAGGAAATTCAGTTTAACAAAAGTAAATAAGATCTAATTCTTAAAGGCCGCTCTGCTAAATAACGTTAGAGAAGTGCTAGAGATGGCGAGATAGAGCTAGGGAAAGTGAGACAAAAAACGAGAGTCATAGGACGATCCAGATAGAGAGCGAAATAAAGGGCGAGAGAGCGAGAGAGTGAGAAATAGACAAGACGAGGGAGCGCGACATGGGAGATAGCACAAGAAGAAGCACACAGGAGAGGGTAAGCAGTGAAAAACTCAATATGCCCAAAAACAAAAAGTATTTAATGAATATGCACAAATAAGGGAGCTGCTACCCTATTTCAACATTTTTCTACCCTCCATGTGACCACTCAGCCTAAAAATATTGGCTGGTTTCGTATCACATCACAACTATAAAAGCACTAAATTTGGCCTGATTCGTGAATTTCAAAACTAAGCTAAAGCAACCTATATTTGTCAAAACTTGCGGATTTTTTCCTACCCATGAACGGTTCAAACACAAATTTAAAACGTTTTCCTACAGCTAATGTAATATAGCAAAGTTTTCAATGGCTTTCCTCAGTATCTGCCTTAAAAGTTGTTCACCTAACGGTGCAGAAAATGTTTCTGGATTTTTCCTATCTGAATATAATGCCAATATTAATATCCCGGGTCGAGGTTTGGCGGTGAATTTTCGCAAGAAATGCGGCGAAATGCGGTGAAAAAAAAGTAAATTTCACCGCGTATTTCTTACATTTTTTTGCGGTGAATGCCGTGAATCGCGGTGAATGCCGTGAATTGCGGTGAATTATTTTTTTTCACGGTGGCGGTGAATTTTTTTTCACCGCATCTAGCGGTTAAAAAAATATTTCACCGCTTGAGAGAACGCGGTGAAAAAATAATTCATCGCAATCAAATATTAAATGTTTGAGTCATTCTCATTATACCCCCCCCCCACGCAATTATACCCTCTATTAAAAAAAATCTCTTTCGAGAGGTGGTATACGCATATATATGACAACTACGCCTTCGTAATGGGTGGGAGCGCTATGAAGAGAAACCCCCCCCCCCCAAAAAAAAAAAACAAAATGCTCGATGATTACCCCCTTTTCAATCTGTATCTGCCCCATGATTCGTCTTGGGATACTTTGAGTGTGCCCTCGAAGACCCATGGAGCTGAGTTTTGTGACGCCATTGTTCTGTGGACGTAGTGAAGAGGAGGCAGAAGGTAAAGTCTCTTTGGGGAGTCAGCTAGCAGAGGTCGTATCATCAGAACCGAGTACTCTTCGCAAAAATCATCGCTTTTATCCGGGTTTGACTGATCTTACCCTTTTTCATTTTCATTTTGTGTAAAGTATGCATTTGATAATAAATTGCTTGCCCAGACCGGGGTGTCGGCTTTTAAAACGCAAAAATATGCAAGATTGGTGGTGAATGCGCTCTGCGTAAAATTCGTTGTAAAGAAAATATCTTTGTTTTATATCTTGAACCGGACTTAGGTGTCCTAGTATTTCAGCGCTTGTGAAAACTATACCAATAACAAGCAATACTGAATCATTAAATAATCAGTTCAAAATCTGAATTCCCGACTATCCACGGCGCTAGCCGACTGCCCTAACGTCTAGTCGGTTTTTACGGCCACCAGCCCTGTTGAAGGCCAGACTGTGCCGCCGACAGTTCTTCGGAAGACCAGAGCAGAGCGCCGACTGCGATATATCTGACCAGAGATTTCTCGAGTGTTACCCGTAATATATGTATATTCACAATGTAAATAGTAAATGTCGTTATTAACGACTATACAACGTAGAAATAATGACAAACGAAAATTTCGGAGACATTTTTTGCAGATGCATTTTCAAATAGCGACCTCCTTTAATCCCGAGTTATCGGAATTAAATTCACAAGTCAGAATGTGGAAAGCGTCGTTATAATGAGGGAATCTTTGTGGGAATACACGAAATAGTGAATCCATGCGCTGCGGGTTACATTCTGCCGTCGGGGGAACGAGATTGCGGGTCGGGGGCTGATGTCGGGATAGGAGAGGGGTGATGGTGTCAGAATGAGTTATTATAACAAACTAGTGCACTCTAGGCTCTTCATAAAATTATCTATTTCTGAAAATTCTATAAATTTCTGAAAAGCTGTTTTTGGGAAATTGTGTTCGAGATATTAGAGAAGTATGTGAGTAAAAATGTCATCCGAAGCGTTCAGCGATTTGAAGTTGATATATGCTCTGCTCACTTGAAATGTTCCAGCCCAGTGAAACGAAACTTGATAACCATGACAAGAACCATGATAAAACATGGAAAATCTTGCCAAGATCTTGCCATGTTACATGTCAAGAAAACATCAAGATAGGTACGAGCTTGTATGATCTTTGCATGGCTATCAAGAAACAAGATCTTGCCAAGATTTCCAAGAAAGACTAACCATGACATGGCAAGATATACCAAGTTGTAAAAATTAAAAAGCAACTTCAAACAAGATTTAGCACGAATTCATATGATTAAGCACGATTTATCAAGATTTATCAAGAATTATCAAGAATTATCAAGAACTGTCGGAAAATTCAGCTCCCGTTAGTTTATCAACCAACAATTGAGCCTACTTTTTCCAGTATAGTTAAACTTTTAAGTGGGTGCTGGCTCGGTATGTTGGAGTGGAGTTGTTGGGCAAATGACTGATGGATTTTCAGTTAATCTAACAGCTTAACTCAAGCTACTTAAACTTTAGCAATTGAATCTCAGCCATTGTTTTGTGAGAGGACAGCTTTCGGCGACAGCAAAATGGTCTTTTTAAAGCTTAATGTGAAAAAACAGAGGGAAGTCAATGTTCTGTGGTGAGTTTTCTATGTTACGCTTCAAACATTCTTTCTGCGAAAACTAGTTTTAAGCCAAGCAATTTCAGTATTATCTTTAAGTGGATAACACAAAACTTATCACCAGCGGCAACATTCAGACTATTTCTAGATTATGATGAAATTTGGACAGAAATTAGAATCAAACTGACTGCAGATTTCAACATTTTTCATCAATTTTTTGCTTGCCAAACTTCAAAACAAGCAAATGAGGGTATTGAATGTTTTATAAGTGCTCTTCACGTGACGTGGGATCCTTATTCAACGCACAACGGAACAAATTTTTTTCTGAATGATCCAAATTACCCTAAAAACAAATTTAGGCAGAAAAACTGATTTTTATCTGGATTCCCAGTTCATTTTTCCACCTCCTCATTCGGGTTGCTTAGAAACAAAATTTTCAATGTGTCAAGAATTATCAAGATCTTATGAAATTACGCCAAGAAAAGTTCTTGACATGTCTTGATAAGATCTTGTCAAGATCTTATCAAGGTGTTCCAAGAAATGTTTGTCTATCAAGATCTTGGCAAGATGTTTCAAGTTTTGCACGAGTTAACAAGATCTTGCATGTCATGGCAAGGTGTATCAAGTTTCGTTTCACTGGGAGTCTAAATAGCTTTGACAAATCTGCAAACCTTTAAGTCTCATGCAATCATACAATTCTCATTTTATGTTTGCTTGAACTCAGAGCCGCTTGATCTCTTTGACGACCTTTAATCCAAAATATTCCGCAAAAGAGTCCCCGAAGAGGGGATATATCGTTTAATAAACCGGTTTACTTAATTTTAATCCAAATCGTTCGATAATCAAATGCTTATGGAACCAGATATTACTCATGATCATCTAAAAATCCATTTAATTACTTCGAATTCGATCAGCATGGCACATATAGCCTGTCATAATAAAACATCCAATTTTTTACCTTCAAACATGAAAATTGTCACCCCAAAAAACTTTCCTCCAACACTGTGAACCCCTAATTTAGGCACTGATCTCTACACCCAAGTCCTAGAGATCCCTTTTGATATTATATGTACCAATTACATTAAGTCTGGGTGAAAGTCTGGGGAAGTCTGAGTGAAAAGAAAGAGGAGAGTGAAAATCGGGTCTGACAAGGCGGCTCGTTAATGTGCGTTCGCACATGATGTTCCGACCCGAGCTCATCTACATTTTTGACTGAATTGTCAACCAAATGAAGAGATAACAAAAATAGATGTTTGAATTTAAAAAAAATGCTACATTTTAAGTTAATTAAACACACTAAATTCTGCCTCGATGAAATAGCAATCATAGGTTTCATTCATGTGACATCAATAACTCATCATAATAAGTCGTATGGCAAAGAAAAATTCATCAAAACCACGAAATTTTTGAGAAAACAAATAGTATCAAAGTGAAAAATCTCTACAGCTTTCAACGGAAGGCATTTAATACGCTAAATTATGCCTAGATGATGTGACGACTAGAATGTTTGTCTTTCAAAATTTATCAATAAGACATTACAACAAGTCATTGACTATGAAAACAACAACAAAAACAGGCAAAATTCAGAAGTTCGGTAGAAAATTGAGAGAAGAAAGTGTCGAAGCTATTCAAACCATAAGCTTTTTTCTCTGAAAACTTTTTCAACGATCCATTGAACGTCTTCACTAAGCCAATGGGAGCTATCAATATTAGGATAATGTAATAAGATTTCAAAAGGAACCAAACCGGTTCTGTCATTACCGAGACTGACTTACAATCCACGAAAATAAGCTTAAGATTGATTTATGTTCACAAAAAATAAAAAAATATTTTTAAAGTCTTAACAGCCATTAAACGCAAAAGCTTTCATAGGAATTCAATGAATACGCTCAGCTATGCCACGATGTGAATACAAGGATGTTAATGATGCCTAGGTAATCAATAAGACATCAAAATATGTCTTATGACTGTGAAGAAAAAAACAACAAATACAGGCAAAAACCAAAATTTCTTTAGAAAAATGGGAGAAGAAAGTGTTGAAGCCATTTAAACCATATTTTTTCTCAGAAAGTTTTATCTATGATTCTTTGGACGTCTTCACTAAAGGAAGATGTAGCCATCAATATTAGGATGACGTGATAAGATTTCAAAATGAACCAATAAAACGAAATGTCCAAAAAATTTTAAAAAAATTTGAAATCTTGTGGCATTGAAGACGTATAACCAATAGTTATTTGATTAAGCCGCCAATGAGATTAACTTATGTTGCAGTGGTATGAAGGCGTTCAATCCTGTTTTAACTGTTACTGAGACGAACTTACTGTTCACCAAAAAAAGTTTATGATTTACTAATTTTAAAAAACTTTCGAAAATTTATTTTCAAAGTCTTAACAGCCATTGGCTGTCCACTCACAGCACTAGATAGGTTCACCTAATGCTTATTAGCAAATCTAACGCACCTTTAGTCAACAAGTTTATGCCATAGGGTTATAAAACTTTAGTAAAACCTCAAAAAATAAATCAAAATTTCATTTGAAATTACGAAATTTGAGATACGAGTCCAAAAAAAACATGAGCGATCCCTTCGAAACAAATTTTTTGTTCATTGGGCTTCATTTGATCGTAGAAGAGGTTTGTCATTAACGGAACTTTGATATTAAAAGTGTCTAGTATTCTCTAGGTGACTTGAAAAAACAAAAAAATTGCAAAATTTTCTAAAAAAAGAGCTCCCAAACCTAATTCGAAATTTTTTATGTATTAAACTTCCCTCTAAGACTAGAACTAGTCTTTATTATCTCATATCGTCTATTAAAAACCTAAAATTGATTTACTTTTTGGCGTCAAATCTAGTTTTGAATTAAATTTTTCGTAGAAAAAGCGTTAATTCGAACGAAAATTACGGTAAAAGTGAACCAAAGTAAACCAAATATCCAGTGTTCACATGAAACTTTAAACCTCGATAACTCCTCGAATAAAACGAAATTCAAAAAAAACCTTTTTAATTTCGAACTCTACGCTGGACGAGCTTTTTAATGATACTACGCACATTTCTCTACGATGAATATATCGGTCGGCCAAAATTCACGGAACAAAAAAAAACCCATTTGAGTATATAGTTCCTCCCCCCCCACAAGTGGGGTCGGAACAATTATAAGGGATTAAATATTAATTTCCAGAAACTTTTGTTATATAGAACTGGTATTTTGAAACCTGTACGTAAGTGTTTCAATAATTGAAAATCAGCCAAAATTTTGCTGTAGAAGTTTCCTTAGAGTTGATCAGCGCCCTTGTTATGAGTCTATACATGCAGGAATTTCAAGATCTGCCAGGCTTCCCACTTATGCATAAGTTTCAGACAATAAATGGGGTTTTAAAAAAGTCTATGTAACGGCTGCTCTCCTATCAAAGTCAAGGAAAACTTTACAACGCCCTGTTCGTTTCAGCGGTTTCAAATCTGTCCGGATATTTTGTTTTTTGCAGTTAACCTTTGTGAGCTGTATTATCCGCTATACTGTGGAATGCCGTTGCGTTACTTGTTGCTCTATTACACCTGATAACTAATTGCTCAGCTTTGCTGAATAACAAAATTGTTTCTCTCAGAATAACAAATAATTCAAATTGAAACAATCGAAATTTTGTTGAGTTTTTGTTAATAACTCAATCTATAAACCGAATTTAGGAATTCCCGTTCATACAAATTGTAGCCCTATAACCTGGCTATAATTATGCAAAGTTTCAACCTGCTGCAGTTAACAGTTGTTAAACGGGCAGTTTTACCATTTGCAAATTTGATAATAATAATTTTTCTAAATTCAAAGTTAACAAGTCTCACTATTGGTTTCGATAACAACCAATATCAAACTAGAGTAGGCTTCGTCCAAGCCAGTAAGAGAAACTGACTTTATGCTTTGCACAAAGTTTCTCTTACTTAGGAACTTCGTTCCTCAGAAAGAAAGTTTTCAGAATATCAAAGTTAATTCTCTTTTCAACAAGTCAAAGTTATGTTAAAGCTGTACAATCACTAAAATGATCTGCAGAAACAAGACACGATAACAAATAATTTACCGCTCAAGAAAGTGTGCTTCAATACGCACTGTACGTCAGTTTAATATAACCAAAACTAACGAGTTTCAACTGATTTTTGGTAGTTTTTCAAGCTCTTTTTATGCTGCTAGCCACGTGGATTTACATGTCAAATTCAACTGTTGATTGGCTGTAGATAATAATGTCGACAGAATGTCAACACTTTTCCATAACGTCACTTTTTCAGTGTAAATTTGATGTCATGGGAAATTTGTTAACCATGTAGAAGTTTTGTCGAATATTCTGTATCAATAACAGGTTGATTCGCAATCCAATCGCAAAAAAAATCTGATGCAATACTGTTAAGTCGTGGTATTGTTTTGCTGGTTGTTGAGGTAGTTCGAGTTTGAGTTATATTTTGACTTCATGAAAGACGATTCCGTACTAATAATAGTTGCTAAATATAAATGTTGAAGCAATTGAACAAATCTGTATGGCTTCAGTAGAATGTAGCATTAAATTTCGCTTGTCACGCTATTCTAGCTTTAAGGCTTGAAATGGCCTTGAAGCGCTATTCAATTTGGTAGTTGAGTCAGTAAGCTCAGCCGCCACATCGCCGGCCCTGTTTTCCATCGCGAAATCATCTTTTCCAGTTAGTACTGGGGCGAGCTTCACTACTGGTCTCTTGTACACTCCGTCGTTCGTTCGAACTATCGCTGATCGAATCACACCGTTAGACCCATCCATGGTCTCCGTAACTCGACCTAGGTTGTAATATCCACGCTTATCGCTGTCTTCGATCAACCAAACGAGATCGCCTTCTTTAAGGATTTCGTTCGCGGTAGATCGCCATTTTTGTCGATTATTCAGGGTTGGCAGATATTCTCTACGAAGTCTGTTCCATATGAGATTGGCATAGATTGAGTTTGTTGAAAGAGCTTTCGATGATCAACAAGTTCTTCCGCGCATGGTAGATAGGGTAAGCAAACGTTCCTGTTGCCAAGCAAGAAGTGATTGGCGGTCAATGCTTCTAAGTCATTAACATCTGAACTGACTGGAGTCAAAGGTCTTGCGTTCAAAGTCTGCTCAACAATACACATCGTTGTTGAAAGAACGTCCTCAGTGACTGATCTGTTCCCCAACACTGCATACAATGCTTTCTTGCAACTTCTCACCAACTGCTCCCATACTCCTCCAAAGTAGGGGGCTGCGGGTGGATTGAACTTCCATCTGATTCCTCGTTGAATTAGATGTTCTTCGATCGCTTCTTTGTTCCATGCCGCAACATACTCTGCAAACTGTCTTTCAGCTTCAACAAAGTTTGTCCCGTTGTCACTGATGATTGTATTTGATTTACCTCTTCGTGCAATAAATCTCATTATTGCATCGAGACAACTGTCTGTGTCTAACTTAGGTACCACTTCTATATGCACCGCTCTCATAGTTAGACAAGTAAAGAGACAACACCATCGCTTTTCGTTTCTGCGCCCAATCTTCACAATGAAAGGGCCAAAGTAGTCAACTCCAACATTTGTAAAGGCTGTTGAAGCATCTAACCGCTCTTCGGGTAGATCTGCCATGACTGGTGCTATCGTTTGTGCTCTGCCTTTTCTGCAGGTAACGCACTTGTTCTTGATTGATCTTAAGGCGTTCCATACGCCTAGGATCCAAATCTTCTGCTGAAAAATGTTTCTTACATGCTCAGTGCCCTCGTGTTGATTTTCCTTGTGCTCGTTTTGCAAGAATAATTCAATCGCGTGATGTTTCCAATGTAGCAAAACTGGATGCTTTGCATTGAAGTCCAATTGACTTTTGCCTATTCTGCCTTTGGCTCGAATTAGTCCTTCTTCGTCTAAGAAAGGGAAGAATAGTAGGATTTTGCTGCCTTTTGGAATTTCCTTTTCAACTTTGAGAGATTTCATCTCTTCACCAAACTGTTCTTGCTGCAGTAGTTTGAAGATCGTTGCTTTTGCTTTTTCTCTTTCTTCAATGCTGACTACGACTGTTGCTGGTTTGTGTTTGTTCAATGCTCGCTGTACGTATGCCACTGTATTCAATAGTCTGTTAAAATTACTGAATCGTTCCCACTGAATAACAGCTTTCTTTTCTTCAGCTTGTATCATAAAGACAGATGAGGGTATATTTTCTTCATCTGATGCAAAGATTAGGTTCACTTGCTATGGCCATTCACTTTCTGGTCGTTTCAACCAGGCTGGCCCAGTGAGCCACTCACTTCTCTTGAGTTCCTCAATGTTGATTGCTCTGGTGCCAATGTCCGCTGGGTTGTTGATAACGCTCACATGTTTCCACTGTGAAACGTCAGTTGTATCTAGTATCTCAGCCACTCGATTGGCCACAAACACTTGTTGCTTGCGATGGGAACTGTGTATCCACTGCAATACCGTAGTTGGGTCTTACCAAAAACTGCAACTATTTATCTTCATTTCATGTTCCTTGATTATCTGTTCTTTCAACCTCACTGCCATGACTGCGCTTGCAACTCCAATCGCGGTATGAATACTCCGAAAGATGCCTCATCGGTGCCACTCTGAATTTTCCAATAACAAATGCTAAGTCAGCTGAGTATTCTTTTGGTTGTGAACGTAGATAGGCCACTGTACATATCGTGTCTTCAGATGCATCAGCAAACAAATGAAGCTCGGTTTTATCCCTCTCTCGGTTGAAGTATCTTCTATCGATGCTTGTTTCAGCCACTATTGGAAGTTGTTCTTTCCATCTCAGGAATTCTTCTTCTTCACTAGGCTCCACTTCGTTGTCCCAATGTTGTCCATTCTTAGTCCAGATGCCTTTCAGAAGTCGTCTCATATGAACACTGAACGGAGCAAACAATCCGATCGGGTCGAATACTGAAGATACCAGTGACAGAATCTTCCTCTGGGTTATAGGTGCTTCAACTTCCTTGTTTGTACCTCTGCATACTTGAAGACTGTCATCAGTAAAGGTCCATTGTAGTCCTAGCACTGAGGATCCCTCCGTATTGGGTTCCACTTCGACTTGCTTTGTGTTGCTGATTGACTTCAAGTCTTCTGGGATTGCTTTGATAACTGCATCGTTGTTGCATATCCACTTCTTCAGTTCAAATCCATGTCGTGAGAGAAGAGGTTGTAGTTGATTGAAGACTTGAATTGCTTCTTCAGGGGTTTCTACCGATTTGATGAAATCGTCCATGTAGAAGTTGTTTTGTATTGCCTTTGTTGCTATTGGATACTCTTCTTCGTTGTCCAGTCCCACTCGCTTGAGAGCATATTTTGCACAAGTTAGAGAACTCTTAGATCCAAATACGTGACGCTTATATTCGTATATCTGAACAGGTTCGTTTGTTCTAGGACGCCATAAGAACCTCAAGCAACTTCTGTCCTGTTCGGGAACTTGCACTTGAAACATTGATTCGATGTCAGCTGTCAGGGCTATTGGTCCTTCACGGAATCTGAATATTGTTCCAATCAACCCATTTAGCAGATCAGGTCCTGCTAGCAGCTTATCAATTAGGCATATGTCTTTATACTTTGATGCGGCATTGCAAACACGTCTTACTTTGCCAGGCTTGTTCGGGTTTTGCACTGGATGGTGTGGCAAATGCCATTCTTTCTCGAAGGTGCCTTTCATTTCGGACTCGTCCAATATCTTTACGAATCCATTTTCTACATCTGTATCTATTGACAGTTGATACAAAATCTTCAGGTTTGGGTCCCTTTGGAATCTTCGCTCCAGTGAGTAAAGCTGACCGAAGGCTGAGCTGTAGTTGTTCGGTAGGTTTGGCTCTAGTTCACTCCACAGCCTTCCCACTTCGTACCGCTCGCCTGTAAACTTTGTCGTACTCTCTAGCATCTTCTGTGCCTGCAGTTCCTTTTTTGACTGACTGACGACGTTGATTTTGGAAGCATAGGTTTCTATGTCCCACCAGGTTTGGATATTCTCAGCCACTTTCATATCTTCAGTGAAGGCGAAATGACAAACATTTTGTTTTCTTTTGCCCGTCATGGGTCCACTGACTACGCATCCTAGCTCTGTTAGAACGGCGAAAGTCTTCGTGTTCCTATCTTATAGTCCAATGGGCGTTGTAGCTCATTAGCATCTTGACCAAGGATGATGCTAACTTCCATCAAGTTGAAGCTTTTGTTGGGTAAAACACTCATGTGATTGAAGTTTTGCTTCAGCTTGTTGTAGTTGTAGTTTGTGTTTCCCAAGGAGATTGACGGGTGTGCAAACGCTTCGATTGAATGCACCTTTGAATGTAGTCCCTTTATTTTGAGAGGAACTCTTTCTGTCTTCATATCCTTCGTTCCGTGTATGCCAGCTATGTTGAGCGTCACATCGGTGCCTTGGGCCCGTAACTTCTCTTGCAAACTTTGATCGATGAATGAAACCGTTGATCCACTATCGAGGAAAGCATATGTGTTCAGCCTGTTGCCACTGCTCTGTATTGAGACAGGAACTATCTGAAGAAAGCTAGTAACTTCGTTACTCTGGTTGATTGTTGCTGCGCTTACGTTGACTGCATGATTTCCCTCCTCCATTTGGTTTTCTGAGTGTAGCAATCGGTTGTGCTTCTTGATGCATCCATTGATGCCGCACGCATTGATTTTACAATCTTTTATTGCATGTCCTTTGCCTAGACATCCGTAACATAAGCGTTGCTTTCTCACTGCTGCGTACCGATCATTCACAGTCATGTTCCTGAATAGTGGAAAGTTCCATATTTTATGAGTGCCATCAGCTAGCGGACAGTGATCACTTTTTGTTTGCTTCGTTTCTTTCACGTTCGAACTTGCACTGAAGTTCGATGTTTTCGAGAACCGTTTGTCTCTATTTGTGCTTCTTCGGTCTTCTTCTCTTCGGTCTCCCTTGAAAGCTGAAAACCCTTCGTGCACGAAAACCATCCTAGATAGCCATTTTTCAAACATAATCAGATCAGGCCAATCTTTATCTTTATCATCAACATAGAACCACCTTTTCTCTTTGAGAACTTGAGGTAGTTTATCTACTGCCATATACAGTGTCGAGCTTGATTGCAGATCACCAATCTGCTTGTACTCTTTGAGCACATTCACAAAGTTTGAAACAATAACTGAGAAACTGGTCAGACCTGTTGAGTCGTGTGGTTTCACCTGACTTGCTTTGCGAAGACTCTCCAAATGTGCATCAATGATCACATGAGGCCTTCCAAATTTCCTCTCCAGAATACTCCATGCAGCACCATAGAACTGTCCAGAATAACCCATTCCAGAGATTGCTTACCTTGCCTTGCCTGTCAGTAGAGTCTTCAGATGGCTCATCTTCTCTGAGTCTGGTATTGGTCGTTGATCCACTGTAGCAATGAATATACTAGACCCCTCTGGCCATTCGAGAGGGTTTCCGTCGAAGTTGTTCAACTTCGGTTTTGGTAGGCTACTACTACTTGAATAGCCAGTGTTGTATCGTAATGGATCAGCTCTGGGGGAAACATCTCGGTCTTCAACACTTGAGGATCGGTCTCGTGAACTGCGATATCTTGAGAAGTGACTATGCCTGTTCATTTCAGGGGTTACTTCGAAAAGAGCTGTTGATCGTTCTGGTGTTAGAAGGTTGTCGATCCTGCTGGCCCAGTCTGAGACATCTCTCTCCTTTGGAGTCCAGCTGAAGGGTGATTTGTTTCGAGCACCAGTTGATTGGGAACGACCATCATCGTTCTCTGATGTTGTTCTCTTCACTTTGCGCTCCAGCTCACGCTCTTCCTCCAGTAGTTGGTGCTTGGTTTCCAGTTCCTTCATTTGCATCTCCAGCTCTAGCCTCCTTCGCTCGAACCGTGTCTGTTCCAATCGCATATTGGTTTCGATTTCGATATCGAATTTCTTCATCCTTTCCTCGCGCCTTTGCTTTGCTGAAGATGTTTCCGAAGTATTCTACGTCTCTTGGCCGCTTGCTGTTGCTCCATTTTGCACTGTTTGAGCAACTGGGTTGTCCGTTGGCTAGTTGTTGTTGCTCTCACTGTCGTTCACTGCTTGAGTTGCGTTGCTTTGCTCTGCATTCATTTCTGGTTGGGTGCCTTTGCTTATATAGGCAAGGCAATGATAATCCAAACTTGCTTTGCACTTCCTTGCTTCTTTCAGATGCTCTTCAACAAAATTAGCTTGATAGGGCACAAGCTTGTTTCGACGCTGCAGTTGCTTGGGTGTTTCTTCCTCTAGAAGGTGAACAGTCTGTTGTTAGAGGACCTTTAGTTTGTTAGGTCGATCTGAATCTTCAATTATTTTGTAGCCAATCCCTGTCTTAGTGTTGACTTCTTCCAATAAATCTTGGAACTTCTTGTCGTACCTTTGAGCTGCTGGTTGAAGCTCCTCTCTGCTGGTTGTGCAGGGATTGCCTGGTTGCCTTTTGCTTTGCTTGTTCCTTTTAAGCGAGGTTAACTCTTCAACGTGTTTTGTGAATTGCACTCGCACCTTTCGCTCTGCCTCACTGGCGTTGCGCTGTTGATTCGTTTGAATTTCTTTAGGAGGTGCCCTCGGCACGCTCTTCATCAGATTGGACAGCAGTTTTCCTTCCTCTGTCCGGGTCGGCGGACCAAATGTAACGGCTGCTCTCCTATCTAAGTCAAGGAAAACTTTACACCGCCCAGTTCGTTTCAGCGGCTTCAAATCTGTCCGGATATTTTGTTTTTTTTTTCAGTTAACCTTTGTGAACTGTATTTTCCGCTATACTGTAGAATGCCGTTGCATTACTTGTTGCTCTATTACACCTGATAACTAATTGCTCAGCTTTGCTGAATAACAAAATTGTTTCTCTCAGAATAACAAATAATTCAAATTGAAACAATCGAAATTTTGTTGAGTTTTTGTTAATAACTAATAACTCAATCTATAAACCGAATTTAGGAATTCCCGTTCATACAAATTGTAGCCCTATAACCTGGCTATAATTATGCAAAGTTTCAACCTGCTGCAGTTAACAGTTGTTAAACGGGCAGTTTTACCATTTGCAAATTTGATAATAATAATTTTTCTAAATTCAAAGTTAACAAGTCTCACTATTGGTTTCGATAACAACCAATATCAAACTAGAGTAGGCTTCGTCCAAGCCAGTAAGAGAAACTGACTTTATGCTTTGCACAAAGTTTCTCTTACTTAGGAACTTCGTTCCTCAGAAAGAAAGTTTTCAGAATATCAAAGTTAATTCTCTTTTCAACAAGTCAAAGTTATGTTAAAGCTGTACAATCACTAAAATGATCTGCAGAAACAAGACACGATAACAAATAATTTACCACTCAAGAAAGTGTGCTTCAATACGCACTGTACGTCAGTTTAATATAACCAAAACTAACGAGTTTCAACTGATTTTTGGTAGTTTTTCAAGCTCTTTTTATGCTGCTAGTCACGTGGATTTGCCGGAAAGACGATTCCGTACTAATAATACTTGCTAAATATAAATGTTGAAGCAATTGAACAAATCTGTATGGCTTCAGTAGAATGTAGCATTAAATTTCGCTTGTCACGCTATTCTAGCTTTAAAGCTTGAAATGGCCTTGAAGCGCTATTCAATTTGGGATTTGAGTTAGTAAGCTCAGCCGCCACATCTAAGTCTACACATAGTCAATATCGTTAACACTCCCGGATTAGTAGGAGCGGTCAATAATTAAATATATTTTAAAAGATATAACAAATGTTAGTGCTTTTGATTTTCAGAGATCACGACAGACAATGCTTGAGCTCTATGTTTTGAGGATTCAGCACACACTCCTACTTTATCTTGTTTCGGCATTTATTGTGCCCATCGCTTTAATTTACGCAAGATGGGAATTCTTTCTTTCCGAGTGAGTTTATCTAGGGTTTTTTTCAGTTTTGATCTGTTCGGTTTTGGTCTAGTTATCTTGCCGTCGGATTCTCGTGCTGTCTTCCTTTTCTGGTGAAGCTACCAATTAAAGCTGCTGATTGGAAGGTTTGTACATTTTCCGTGTACGAAGAGTGAATTTCATTTCAGGGATCGGCTGCCACATTCATGTTCTCTATTTGGCTTTACGCGCCTTCCGGATCTCATAACATGGTCTGGTCTTATTTAGTATTTATAAATTTAATTTTAAAAATTTTTGTCTGACTTCAATTTTCGTTCTTTTTTATTTTTTTCGTTTCTCAGTTTAATCATTACTTAGGTTTGTTGGGAGTCCAAAGTCGGCCACTACTGCTCTTCGATGACTGTTTCGATTTACAATCAATTCGATGTAAAGACTGACTTTCAGCAACCGCCAAAATGATGATGCTTGCAACGACAAATAACCACGTGCTTGAAACAAAACCTCAAAATTTCAAACGAAATATACAATTCACTTAGTCTTCATTCTAACGCATTAAAAAGCAATTCAAGCAGGTGATTAAATTAATGTTGAACCGTAATAAAGACCCTATATTATTGGGCTCAGTTTGCAAGGCGTAACTGTTTTTCGGTGAAATAAAATTGGTTCTTCGGCATCGGCCTGGTCTCCAAATTCCGTTGTGGTGTTTCCCGAAATCATCTATGGCTTACCTTACTGTTCCTGCTGTTGAATGCGGCGGATCTGTTCCTGTCAGAGTTGGTTGTTGAATTGTTTTCTGCTTGTTTTCTTTGGTACTCAATTAGCTGTTTCTTAGGGGAATCCCGTAACACGGAAAAAATGCTGCCGTTTAAGTTTGGGAAGACCATCATATGTTTCCTTTTTGTTCCCTTGCTTGATTACTTGCATTTGAATTTTGGATTCTAACATTTTTTTAATTGCCTTAGCCGGGTTGTGAAACTTATTTTCGTTGTTGCCGTTTAATTCGCGACATCCTAGTTCAAGTTGTACTGAGTTGATGATATCGTTGTAGGTTGCGTTCTGCTTTATTTTTTCCGCTTTTTTATTGTCGTTCCTGTTTGACGGTTTTTTTGTTCATTAGTCGCCAATTTTTGGGTTTCTTTGCTCTCCGATTTAGTTTCGGGACATCGTCAGTTATCTGTAATATGAACCGACATTTCACTTTTTCGCTCCATACTCTGAAAAGTTTTTTAGTAAAGCTGCCTGTTTCATTTTCAGTGGTGCCATTTCTCTTTGTGCTATGTGATTGTTTTGATGTTGTAATATGTGTAAATTCTAAATCGGCCGAATAAATTTTTGGTTTGAATTTCTATTTTAACTCATCTCAAGCATGATCCTTACGGAAAAATTAATGTAAGCTAAATTGCTCATCATTTTCGTTTTTCGAGGTTGATTGTATATCTCGCGTTTTCTCTTATAGTATTTTGTAATTGTATCACAAGGATTCACTAAAATGCTGTACGCTTTAAAAATTGCGTTTAAGTGTAGGGACTTGTTTGAATTGAAGGACTCGAAGGAATTGTTTTTTAGTTAATGTTGTTTTATTGCTAGACTGATATCTGTATCTTGAGACGTTGAAACTGTTCCTGCAAACTGCTCAGAAGACGATCATGTGGAAATCGGCTGTTCCTATTGCCCATTCAAATGCGTATAAATGTACGTTCCCATAAAAATATGTATAATTAATTACAATTTTTAACGCAGCCCCCGTCACCTGTTCTAATAGTTTTTGGTTTTTGCATATCGGAAATCTTGTCTTAAATTAACTATAATTTCGGGTTACAGTTATTGGTTTGCGCAAATTTTGCCCATTTATTTGAGAACTTTATCGGTGGTAGTTTTTATTTTACATTTGTATTTCACTTCTTTAAAGCTCCATAGAAGTCTAGTGGCAATTTTTGGTTTGTCTTGTATAGTGCCCTCCTCTTGGCATCTTCCTTCAGCACTGCGGCGCACACGTATGATTTTTACATAGTCCTCAAGCTTCTGCTCAATACAATTCTGTGTCCAACAAACGCTATTCTCAAGGTTGCCCAGAACTCTACGATTTATTGTCGTTTTCTATCGGTATTTGCTGTTGATTATTGTCAATTATAGCTAATCTGACCACGGAGAAGATCTTCGAGAAGATCTTCAAATGTTTCCCAGGCGTTTTACTGTGATGCCTAAATTTTCCCTCTCTAAGATTTATCTCGTCTTTTTTTAGGCAACTAGTTGCAGTTCGGATATTCTGCAAGTTCCCCGCAAAATGTGTTGGTATTGTGCCATGCTGGAAAAGTCATTTATTTTTCTCAATGAATCACCTCCAAAGTTGGATTAAGGCGAAAATCATTGAGCAATTCATTGATTCGGGGATTTGTTTTTTGAAGAGATCATGTAATTAATTATTTTGGATCTATTGTAAACAGGTTTTGCAAGTAATAAAAAGCTTGAAGATCTTTTGCCTTTGTTTCTGAGAAATATGGCGCTAAATTCTGTTCTGAGGCAGTCCCTCATGTTCAAATTGTTTACATACATCAACAAAGAGGCTCGGTAATGTGCGATCGCACATAAGGTTCCGACCCCGATCATCCACAATTTTGGCATAATTGTCTACCAAATAGAAAAAACCCAAAAACAGATAGAAAAAACCCAAAAATTATTTTTTGGGAACGCCAAAAACCCAAGACATTTTTCAAAAAAATTGTGTATGAAAGATAAGATAGCATCCAAAGCAAATAACTCAGTGGAGTAAAAATTGATGCATTAGATTGCTGTGATATGCCAATATTAAGAAAGCGAGTCAAGACGAACAGCAAAATCAAACAACAACAACAACAACAAACATTAATTACATCGAAAACTTTATGTTTGTTTTAAAAAACATAATTTAATAACAAAGTCAACATACCGTCAAAAAAAATTTAAAACTAAACAAAATAACTTATAAATCACCTGAAAAGATATGGGACCAAATCAACAAACAATTAAACCGTCCATTTTTTTAAACAAATAACTTCAAAGTAATAAAAACCATTAGAACTCAAGTAAAATATCACAAGGGTTTACCATTACCAATGTTTCCATAGAAGGGCATTAGAACCTGTCCTTATTCAATTTTTTAATCAGCTATAAAGAACAACAAACAATAATTCAATTGAAACGTGTCAAAAAACACTGTCAAAACCGTCAAGCCATATTTTGGACCTCAAAATATATTCGATTGTGCTTTCTTCAAACACCGATATTGTAGTATGTGGCCATTCATTAGTGAGACTAGGTAACAAGTAGACAAAAAAGAGAAAAGGGCAAAAGTGTGTAATAATTTTGATTTTTTAAAACAAAATTACATCAAAAGACATGAAAGACCTTGGTTACAAAATGAAATATTTAAATAGGGTCGTTTATTCATCCAAAGGAAGCTCCTGAGACCTGCAATTATCCAGAAAATTTTGCGTCTACAAAAAGAACGTCAAATATGACAAAAATCAAATTAATTTATTTTGAAAAACCGGTGTCGAAGCTAGTAAGGTCATAACGAATTCTTTTTGAAAATAGATTTTGGGACACTACTCCCCTTTGACACCTTCCCTTTTTACCCATAATGTCATATTTGAGCTATAATTAACGAAATTAGGTAACAAAAAGGAAAAAAAAAGAAAATTGCGAAGTTAATTTTTTTCTAGTTTTGGAAAACGATTGTTTTCAAAGTCATGAAAGCCATCAGCTATCTACTAATATCAGAATATCAGCTCATTTATTTCACCACAAAATTCAATGAAACCTATCACTATACAGAAAATTTCATACGACCGAAACGTTAAAGTAAAAAATGGCTTAAAGACAAAATTAAAATATTCAATTAATATCTTCAAGAAAGAAGTGTCGAGGCCGTTAAAACGATACTCTATATGTTTCAGGATTTTAATATGTTCAATTGTGTTTTATTTTGAACGCTTATAATGTGATATGAGAACTGTCAATAATGTGATAATGTGACAAAATTAGAAAACGTGAAAAACTGGCAAATATCTAAAAACAAAAAAAAATCTGAAATCTAGTAATTTCAAAGCCAGAAAACAATAACTTCAGTCTTAAAACCGCAATCGAGACTAAATTTTAAATCAGTAGAATGTAGAAGCATTCTTTCTTTGTTGACACCAAGCTACAAGTTTACCAAATTAAGAAAAAATTAGAGGAAAAATTCATTAAGCCATTATTTATTTAAAAATTAATTATTTTTAAAAGTCGAAACAACCATAAACCTTCAAGTAAAATTCTAAATACTCACGTTCTTTGTTGTTCCTCAAGACTTCTTTTCTCTAGCCAAATATACGTTGAACAAGTAGAGCTTCCTGCCAAGCTATGGCAGTCTTATCTTACGCACAATTTACATTAGGATGTTCTCTCTCAACTTTCTACCATTTAAGAAGTATTGAATTCCTAATATAACTTTGTTGTCGAAATCGGTCGATCTATTGGGCGAATTTGCTCGGCTCAATGCAACTGATTTTTTTCAGTCTTGCTGATTGCATAAGTTATATTACTGGAATGATACAAATTTAATTCGTCGAATTGTTTGACATCACGGTTCCCATTTTCATTAAGACAATTAAAAATTTTGAAGGACCATGCTCGATGGATATGTTACATGCTATAGACTATATAAGTGCTCGAAAAATATTTTGGTTCAGCGAAAAAAACTGCGGGCGAAACCAGCCTTAAATTTGTGTCGAGCTAAAATTCAAACTTTATCCGAGCTAACTTTGAGATGACTTTGAGACAATAAACTCGAGCTTCATGGACTCTTCTATGGTTTTTTTTCATAGGTCGTGCTTTTTGATAAACCTGGGTTGCATGATTTCTGTGTTAAATAATTTTTTGTGCCAAAGTATGTTTAACTAATTGGCCATATTTTTAATTTACTTGTTTGAAAGAAAAAAACAACCCATTTGTCAAAGTAAGCAGGTAAAAGCGATGCCTGGAAACACATATCGTGGCATCAACTTTGGAGACAAAAACATGGCCGCCGTGTTTGTTTTGGGTTTTATTTCACGCAGTGGGACTGTTGTTGCCAATGTAACGTAATTACCCAACTTTTCTGAATAGTCGTTTCTGACAGAATCAAATTTGTACCCTGGCATTAACTCTCTGTCCTCTTCTTTGTTAAATGCTGGTAGGAGATATCCCTTTCGGAGGTAAACAGGCCAGAGTGCGTTTTCTAGCATTAGTTGCGGCCATTCAGCTCTAGGAAAGATATTTTGGGTCTCTCCCATTAAAGTTCTACCCCCTCAGCTTATGATAACAAAACATATAGCCCCCCTTACAGTAAATGTGCCGTAATGGAGGGCTATAATATCAGTAGGGGTTGCTAGAATAGAAAAGAACCCCAGATTTTTAAACCGGAAGACATTGGCTCCCGTAATTTTTCAAAAACTTGCATATAAATAGTAATTAGATAATAAAAGCCGCAATGTGCCAATTTTAAAGCTCCATGCTCGATCAAGCATCTAATTGCTTGAGAAAACAGAAAACGTAGCTCCAACTGCCCCCCCCCCCCAAACTAAGGCTCTTTTTTCGTTGACAACAATACTCTATAAATTAATAGCCAGTTTTGACAGAAAATATCTTTCTGAGGCTGAGAATCCAGCGGCCAGACTTTTTGGGCCGGTGGTCGTCCCCTCTCCAAGAAATCCAGTTTGAAAGCCGGCGCATTCATTGGTTCCTTTCGCATCGGCCCATAGCTTGTAAACTGCAAGGTTGGCGGTTCGAAGCTGTCCAGGAACCCTTTTTCTCTCCTCCTTTGTTCTCTTTCTTCCTCTGTTTCGCAGAAAATGTCCCAATCATTTCCTCCAATGATGTTCGTGTCATCGATATCATCGTTAGCGGCTTCGTTGTCAAGAGCGAGGATTCGACTTTGTTGACGTGACCTTTGATAAGCTTCTAGTTGATCTCTACTCGGTTGGAATCGTGGTCCAAAAACGAGGCTCCTTGAATCGTTGGTTTATCAACTTTACTTTAGCATTCTTTGTTCAGTTTTTATCCTTTAGTGACAAGAATCCTAGCTCCGAGTTAAAATCTGATTACTACAAATAAAAAATTACTTGGGAATTGTTTCCTATCATCATATAGCTGTGGACCATATAGGCAAAAGACTCTTTGTATCATTTCTATGTGCCCCCCAACCTTAGTAGTGGGTCCATATCATTTGCACCCCCCCCCCGTCACACGTGCCAGATTTAAACATCGAGGATCTTTTCCGTTTGTGCCCCCCCAGCTTGATTTACTATGTAATGGCACGTGTTCTGTAACCGGGGGTGCATAACGTACTGGGGGGCTTGAACGGAAACGATCCTATTCTTTTACACTCGAGGCGATATTTGTTAACTTTGTTAACTGTTGACGAGTTTTTGAAACTATGTTTCTAGTAGTGTAACTGTAAATAGAACTTTAAAAAAACCTTAAAAAGAATTAACTGTACTAAAAATGCTCTTTATTGTTCCGACCCCTGTTGAGGGGGGAGGAACTATATACTCAAATGGGTTTTTTTCTTCAGACAATTTTGCGGATCGCGATATATTCATCGTAGAGAGTTGAGACTGGTATCATTAGGAAGCCTGTCCAGCGTAAAATATAGAATTAAAAAGACTTTTTTAATTTTGTTTTATACAGGGAGTTATCGAGGTTTAAACTTTTGAGAAAATAGAGTGAGTTCCGTTGATTTTATTCACAATTTCTGGAACTTTTGCAAATTTTTGTCTTAAATCTTGCCATTTTTGCTAAAATTTAATAAAATGTTTTTTCAGAAAGTGTTGTTGATTTTATTTTCAAGACAAAAAAATATTCTCGGCTATTTTTATTTAACTTTTTGGTAAAAAATTCTGGCTAAATAATTCAAAATTCAGACTTCACCAGAAACAGCACAAAATAAGTTAGTTAAAAATCTGTTAGTTAAAAATCCACTTTGAATAAAATATTAAATTTGCAGGAAGTACACAACCAAACAACACTAAAACAACCTTTGTAGACTCAAAAGGGGGCTATATCTACTTCAACTTCCGTTGCGAGTGCTCCGTAATTAAAACTTTAACGTTTTTTGCTAACTTTACTTGTTGATTATCTAAAACGTGGCATTTTATTTTTGATTTTTAACTAACAGAATATCTATATCCATAACATTCGCAAATTTAAGTGTTCTTAATGAACAAAGAGCACGAGCAGGGCTAGTTTTGGACTAATCTTGGACTGCTACAATCCAAAAAAAATCGGATTGTAATCAGTCGGTCTTTTTTATAAAAAACGATCTCTTTTATATTAATTAAATAACAGATCATTTCAAATCAAAACTAACTATTGATAGGTCCAATTGACTTCCAAATTAATGTATTTAGTTTTTTACTTGAAAGCTTATGGTCGTTATGATTTTCAAAAAAATAATTGATTTTTAAATTTAAAAAGCTTAATGAAAATTGCCTCCACTTTTCTCCTAATTTGGTCAACTTGTGCTTTTTTGTCACCAATGAAACAATGAATTTTTGTTCTATTGAACTCAATTAAATTTTCTTGCCGTTTTCCGCCTTAAGTTGTGGTTTTCTGGATTTGATACTACTAGACTTCACATTTTCCTTTATTTTTAGGGATTTTAACATTTTTCACATTTTCTAGTTTTGTCATCTTGTCACGTTATTGACAGTTCCTTTATCACATTATTGGCGTTCAAATATTAATACAGTTGATAATCTTATAATCCTTAAAGATATAGATTATGGTTTTAACGGCTCCGACACTACCTTCTCGAAGAATTTTATCAATTTTTAATTTGGTCTTTAACTGTCGTTTTCACTTCGTCTTACGAAATTTTTTGTACAATGAACCGATTTCATTTGTTTTTTGAGAGAAAAGATGACCCGATATTCTGATATTATAGATAGCTCATGGCTTTCATGACTTTGAAAACAATATTTTTCCAAAATAAATAAAACGTTTTGACATCGTAATTTTATTCTTTTTGTTGTCCGTTTGTTACCTAGTCTAGTTAATTACAGGCCAAAATTAGCATAACCTTTGTCATATAAAGGTGTCAAAGAAATCGTTCTGACTTTAATGGTTTCTCACAAAAAAGTAAATTAATTTTCGATTTTAGTCATATTTGACGTTCTTTTTGTAGACGTGAAATATATTCTGGATAATTGGAGGTCCCAAGGGCTTCCTTTGGAAATGGATGAAAAAGGAAACTATTTAATTTTTTCATTTTGTAATTAATGGCTTTCATCTTTTTGGATATTATTTTTTTCGAAAAAAACAATTAAACTTATTTTTGTCTTTTTCTTTTCGTCTACTTGTTACCTAGTTTCATGAATTAGAGGTCACATAACACATTATCGTCGTTCAGAGAAGATGCAATCAAAAAATTTTTGATGGCCAAAGTTTGGCTTTACGGCTCCGAAGGCGTTTTCTGGCAAGTCTTAGCTGATTTTTTGTTTGTTGTCTATTTTTGTTCTCTTTATAACCGCATACAAAATTAGATGCAGACAGTTCTTAATTCGCTTCTATAAAAGCATTGTAAATTATAATTCTATGAGATGTTCCTTAATTTCTAATGGTTTTCATTACTTGTAATCAATTTTTTTTAAAGTAAGCGCGTTTTTCAATTTTACTGTTTTTTTCTTTATTGTCTAATTGTTACCAAGCCTTTTTATTGACTGGTCCTATATCTTTTACGAGTTATTTTGTTTAGTTTCAGTTTCATCTGACCCTATTTTGACTTTTTTTTAAGTTTTGTTTTTAAAACGGACATGAAGATTTTGATGTAATTAATGTTTTTTGTTGCTGTTTGATTTTGCTGTTCGTCTTGACTCGTTTTCTTAATATTGGCATATCTCATTAATCTAATGCATCAGTTTTTACTCCACTGATTTTTTTGCTATGGAGGCTATCTTTTTGTTCATACACCAATTTTTTTGAAAATCACTTGAGTTTTTGGGTTTTTCTGTCTGTTCCTCATTTTGTAGACATTTATGCCAAAATTGTGGATGAGCGGGGTCGTAACCTTATGTGCGATCGCACATTACCGAGCCTCCTTGTCCAAATAAAATGTTAAAAAACAGCTGACTTCTTTTTAAATTTTATATTGTCTCAAATTATTTCACTTCATTTCAGAATGGTTGATGTTATCAAGGAAAATCGGCGTCTGTAAAGACGGAGAGCCCTAACAAAAAGGCACAGACGGAATAATAAATGCAAATTTCCAAAAGAAACAATCTCTAAAACGACTTGTTTGAAGGGCATCAACATTCGACAGTTTCAATTAAAACCAAAAAATGAATGACTTGTTTTTTTTCATACTAGTTGGATGGGAAAAATTAAAAATATCGCAATATAATATACAGTTCTACATGGCTTCATTGAGCGAGAATAAAAAAAACAATTCGTAATTAGGCAGGACCGAATTTTCAATAATTACAAAAAGGCTGGTTAAATGTTGCATAATTAAATATCAATTCATTCCAGCTTAGAGTACAGTTAACTTCGTATGACATATGGTTCTTTGAAACCTTGGCAGCGTTGGCACTGAAAGACATTTTTAAATAAAAAGTTTGAAAGCGAAGACGAATGTAATTTATAGTTGAGGCGTTATTGTAAGTAAAGCGATAAAATCCTGCTCGGTGCTTGTCCCTGAAAATTATTACTTCTACCAGTGACTTCAACATTGTTTCCTCTTCGGTTCTCTGAAACAAAATTTGTTCTGGATTGCTGCCAGTTTTCAGATTGTTCTTGAGGAAAATTTGAAGGTCTTTGTCCAGCAAGATTCAAACTGTTCTCGGGGTCCCCAGTTGGGTTGGCTACTTTTGGTAAAATCAAACTGTTTCCATCCGATATGAAATCTTTAAATCTGTCAAAATGTTATTGTTTAACTCTATGTTAACTGTTTAACTTTATGTTTCGTGGACTTAACGCAACTAAATATTGGAGAAAAACCTTTTTTTTTCAAAAAAAGTTTTCTTTGCATTTACTGCCAATTTTTCATGGGCTTTGATCGTTGTATTGGATCTTTTCCGTTTGTGCCCTCTCACCAGAACGAGTTTCAAATCCTGATCAGTACTTGTCCAGTGTAATACACGTCTTTAATTGACAAATTATTACTGACCATGGCTTGTTTCAAATCTTACGATTTGAGAAGACGTGCTCAAATCTTGACAAGTCTTGATTACAACGCAGTATATAAGCAAAGTAGGGTTTTGAGAAGAAATTGTTTATGTTTATTGCATTTCAAAATTAGCTAAACCTTAGAAAAAAAAATTAAGGAGAAGTTAATTAACTTGCAAATATGGCCCAGTTATTTCCAATATGAGCACATGCCAGCTTAAAATGTCCTATTTATTTGCTTCGAAACCAAAAGAGTGGCCATAACTGTTATATTTGGTCGATATCAGATTTTTTTATAATCTCTGTTATCAACTGAACTTTCCTGATGAGCTTGCATTTTCGAGTGCTTCGTTTTTCACTTTACAGAAATTTGTGGTCTTTCCCATTATAGTCCCCCAAAAAATTATACCAAGAAATTATTACCACGATTGTGAGGGGGGCCTAAGGGTTATCTGACCACTAAGCTGAGCGGGATTAATGGGAAAGACCTGAAAATTGTAGGCAAGTCACTGTAAACGGCGGCCTTCTCTTTTTGTTACAAAAGGATAGAAACCAACAAAAAATTTTGACCAAGTCTTGCCCAAGACTTGTCAAGTCCTGTCCAAGACTTGTGCAAGATTTGTCAAGTCTTTGTCAAAACTGGTGCAAGACTCGCCTATACCTAAGGCTTAATTCAAAACGTGCCAAGTCTAAATAGTGATATGATTTGAGCTCTGATACAGTGCTCATCCAAGACTTGCAACTTCGCTGAATTTGTACTGATGAAGACTTGACGATCAGTTCGGGCCCCACAGTACGTTATACAATCCCCAGTTATAGAACACGTGCAGCAGGTGCCACTCCATAGTAATTTATTACTTAAAAATATGGCACGTGTGTCTGTTGGGTGCAAACAATATGCATCCCCTGAACAAAGGGAACAAACGAAGAAGATCATTTTATCTTTTTCAATAAGTTTATCTCTGCCTTTACTTCCATTTTTAAATCAAAATTGATTGCCTTTTTCTAGATTTGAAATAGAGCATTGATGGAACATCTTTTATATTTTTGTTTGTGTGTATTTGAAAAAAAAATGACGCGCGCGATGACTAAATGCTTAGGTCAAACTACTGAAAAAATGAACATCAGAGAGAAGAGGGTGTTCATTGTTGTTGCAAATTGTTGGATCTATTCTGATGGTTTGGCCGCTTTAAATTAATTTGATTGCCAATTTTTTTATTTTTTGTCTCACAGTGGGATTAACGGGCATATTTATTTTGACAAATTTTGGCAACATTGACAATACAAGGCTAATAAAGATGCAAACACTTAAAAAAGTGTAAAAACTGACCGAGTGTTCAGATTTTAACCAACTAAGATCACTGCTAAGTTGCTGAAGAAAGATTTGTGTAAAAAAAGGTTGCGTTGTTGTAAAATATTGTTTGCGTGTGATTTTTTTCTGTGTCAGATATAGAGTAAAAAATTATGAACAATAACTTGTACTTCGTATTAACTATAAATTGTGGAAATATATTTCATATTGATGTTTTTTTGACTTTCGGGTTCGGAGTTCTTCTTGATCAAAAAAACTTTTTTTTGTTAATTTGAAACGAGTGAAAGAGTTTCGGCCTCTTTCTAGTAAAACCACGCCACCAATTTAATTGTTAAATGAGCTGCAGGCCCAATTATTGAAAACATAGTAAATACACCCAGTCTTTCTTATTATATCCCCCCAGCTTAGTGGTCAGATAACCTATAGCCCCACCAATCATGGTAAATATACCATAATGGGGGACTATGATGGGAAAGACCCAACATGCCAGAAGGGGGGTTAAAATTTCTTGGAGAGGCTATAATGGAAAAGACCCAAATTTTGTTCTTTTTGCTGAGAAAAAGTGTATTCTGAACAAAATTAAGGTCTATCCCATTATAACCCCCAATGAAATTATAGCCCCCCATTTTGGTATAATTAACATGATTGGTGGGGCTATATGTTATCTGACCACTAAGCTGGGGGCGGGAGGTTATAATGGGAAAGACCCAAAAATTATACTTGGAGATGGGAGGAACCATAGATTCCAATTTTTAAAAACAATGGTCAAATTGCCTGTTTTAAAAAAGTAATAATTTATACGAATATCTCGTCAGCAAAACTTGATATATTGTTGTATTCTGTAAGTTTAAATAGTTTTACGATATATTTAATTAATTAGATTTTTGGGCCTTTCCCATTATAGCCCCCCAGCTTAGTGGGCATGTAACCTATAGCCCCCCAGATGAAAACTCATAACCACCTCTTTAACACAAAATCGGAAATCGATATAGGCGAGCCACTGAAATTAATAACCCCTTCTTTAAAACAAAATCAGAAATCATTGTAGGCAAGCCGCCGGATGATGACATGGGCTTGCCCATTATAATTGATTTTAGTTGACTTCGTATCTTGTTGATTCGTATCTTGCGGAGTTCCTGTTCAGAAAGCATGGTTCTCGAAAAAACCTGGACCCGTTCCATGAAATCATGACGGCGATTGGAAAATTCCAGCATTCGATACTGGAACAAAACAAAAACTTCTAACCAACAATTGTAAGCATAAATGATGAATTTAATTGTATGCTATAATTTGATTTTTTTGGGGGGCTATAATTTTCTGGGGGGGGGGCTATAATGGGAAAGACCCAGATTTTTTTATCTGTTTGTGCTGCAGTATATACTACAACACAAACGGAAAACGTAAAAATCTGATTTCTTAAATTTATCCTAAAATCATCTAACTTTCAGAATTTGACAATGTATCAATTTGCACAGACAAGATTTTTGTATAATCATTCATTATATAATATAACAGAGCTGCTTGAAATGAACGGATAAAAATTCCAGCGTATAAACCGAGCATATTAAAGCGTTAATTATTACCATTGACTTCGTAACATTGATCTTTCCCGTTTGTGCCCACCCCCCAGACTAGTGATGGTCGCATATTTTTTGCAACCCCCAGACGCACGTGCCATATATTTTCATAATGATTTACCAAGTAATGGCACATGTTGTGTAATGGGGGGCGCATAAGGTACTGGGGGGGCGGCACAAACGGAAAAGATCTCAAACAAATTAGGGGTCTTTCCCTTTATACCCCCCCCCAAAAAAAATCAAGTTATAGCATACAATTAAATTCATCATTTATGCTTACAATTGTTGGTTACAAGTTTTTGTTTTGTTCCAGTATCGAATGCTGGAATTTTCCAATCGCCGTCATTATTTCATGGAACGGGTCCAGGTTTTTTCGAGAAACATGCTTTCTGAACAGGAACTCCGCAAGATACGAATCAACAAGATACGAAGTCAACTAAAATCAATTATATTGGGCAAGCCCATTTCATCATCCGGCGGCGCGCCTACAATGATTTCTGATTTTGTGTTAAAGAAGTGGTTATTAATTTCAGTTGCTCGCCTACATCGATTTCCGATTTTGTGTTAAAGAGGTGGTTATGAATTTTCATCTGAGGGGGGGCTATAGGTTACATGCCCACTAAGCTGGGGGGGCTATAATGGGAAAGACCCCAAATTATTATTTCATGAACAAGTTCAATATTAGACCTGGATAATACAGAAAAAGGGTATAATCTGTAAGATTTCAGTGTAATTCATACTTAAATCCACATTTAAAAAAACTTTAAAAACTTATTCCAATTGTCTTTGCTCTGTTACCAAAAAGATCACGATGTTCATTTTTTTACAGGAATTGATTTCGTTGTTTGTAATTTAGACAGTTAGTGTGGTCATCTTTCTGTTTCAAGTCGTTTATCATGAATTCATGCCGCTATATTTGATCCCTTACAATGGTAAAATAGAAATTGTAATTTAGATTCCCACCTTTTTTAGGCTATAAATACATATCATTGCACGGGTATGGGTCTTTCCCATTATAGCCCCCCCATTATGTTATATTTACCATGATTGAGGGGATATAGGTTATCTGACCACTAAGCTGGGGGGAGGGGGGGCTATAATGGGAAAGACCCCCATCACACGAAGTGTTAGTTGGCTCGCACCTTGAAATGAAGAGAAAAATTTTTGGACCTATTTTGTTTCGGCCCCGACAGCTGAGTGGGCATATAACTTTTATACCCCCAAGTGCAGGTGCTATCATTTACATACTACCGTACCGTGCTTCATAACCACAAATAATTTGTAATATGGGGGAATGAAAAACACTGGCAGGCCGATACAGATAGATCCAAAATTTGGGTCTTCCCATTATCACCCCCCCCCCCCTCCCCTCCCCCCAAGCTCAGTCGTCATATAATCTACATCCCCCCCTACCATAACCTATCAGGGTTATGATACCAAACTGTGGGGCTATGCTTTCGAGGGGTGGGGGCTATAAAGGGAAAGAAGCGGGCTTCAGTCGCGCACTTATACCTGGGATAAAACTAATGGAAACAATTTAATTAGTCACCGCAGCTGTTCGGCTGCACAGACTGTTGATTGGACACAGACGACTCTGCTTGATTTGCTACATTTTGCGACACTGGTCTTAATGGCCGTCTGGTGACGTCACTGTGACTCCGAACATCATGTGAACTCATCTTTATTCACACTAGCGGGCAAGTACCAGATTTTGCTTGGTTACTCTGTTCTATTTATGAGCAAAATAGTAATCAGAAATGCCCCCTCCCCCCCATCTCCATAAGATTGTCTCTCTCGTTAAATTCGCCCAGTTTGGTGCTTGTAACATAGTAACCCCCCTCCTCCCCCCCCCCTATTATCAAATTTGGCTGGGCTGCTACAGATCACACAGTACGGGATCTCTTTATGTATGCCAGTCAAACTTGACAAAAGATATAACAAATCGAAGGCAAAGATATATGCCTAAGACCTGTCTGTGCTATAAGTCTCAATTTAAAATTGTTGGGGGCTGAAAAGTTCAATTAATTAAATAAATAGTTTAAATAAACAAGCTTACACTGAGCAGTATTTAACCGGGTTGAGCTGTTACTTGATGGTGTTGTTGTTAAGTGAGTGCGTAGTTGAAACTTCTTCAAGTCGGTTTCTCGTAAGAATGTTCTGTTTGAAAATTAGAAAATGTTCTTCTAAGTTAGAAGTCTTTTATATAATTTCTTCTCTGTTTGAATTTTGAAATTTATTTTGTAGGAAAAATGAAGCAGTTGTCTGCTGCTTGTCGTTGGCTCTGTTACTTGTCTCTCTAATTTTATTCCGTCCCACTTCGCTGAGAGAAACAATTAATTGCTCTCAGCTCCGTTTGGGCCGATAGGGAGCGAATCACATACTCACGTTCATAGTGAGGTGCTTCTTAATTTTCCTATTGGCCGAGAAGGCAAGAGAATTAACTCTTTTTTATCTCACGGAAAAATTACTGAATCTCCAAAAAATAATAAAAATCTAAAAAGAGGAGAGCATCAATTATTGATTTCGTAGGCGCCTGTTTTCTGCTTTTCCCCTCTTCTAAAACCGCAACAATTATGGTTTTCTTGGGGGATTTTTATGAGACTCTATTGTCTTTTCTTCTGAAGCAATCTGCTTCATCTTTATTGAACTTGGGGGGAAAGATCTGCATTGCAACTGTCAAAAGCAGAAGTAATTTAAATCAAAAGAAACTGTGGCTTTACAGGCCGCCTACGTTCAACAACGTACATTTTCTGTCCTGGATATAAGCGAGGAGATCCAGGCCTAAAGTTGTGTTATTTAAAAAAGTCGAACTGAGTTGTTTAAATACTTGTGTACTGGTAGTCTTAATAAGCGTTAGTTTGTTCAGCGCGCGGCAAAAGAATGGTTAATTAGCGCCTAAATACGTTCGCTCTAATGCGGGATTAATTATCCGTTCATTTGTAACGGCTCTCGTAATACTACAGCTCACCCCGATTTTAAGATAGAAAAGAAAATGATTAAAAGAAAGAAATATACTGCATCGTATATGATTTTATTGCGCTTGGGACATATGAATGAGTTACTACAAATTCAGACAGTTTATAAAATTAATCGCAAAGGGCGATAATGGTATGCTATAAAATTAACCGCAAAGGGCGATAATGTTGTGCTATATTAGTTAAAAAATTCTGTAGGCAAAATGACTGGGCTTGGCATCGGACTGTTACCATCGTCTTCGATCAAAAGATCCTCTTGTATATCGTCCTCAGTTGGTTCGTCCTTATCCATTGACTGTCGCTTTTTGTGCTTTTTAACCCTCCTTTTGAGCTCGGAAATTTGGTTTTTTGTTCTTCGTTTACCTTCATTAATTGTGTTATTTTCTTTCCTAGCTCCAGATTCTTTTCTCCAAGTTTTTTGTTGGCATTGGTTTTTTCTAGATGTTTCAAGGAGAACGTTTTTAGCATAGTTTGCGCGTTTGATTCGCTGGTTTTTTTGAGTTGATGGGCAACGACATATTGGCGCCGCCAATGGTCGTTAGGAAGTTGCTTCTCCTCAGGTGGTTTCTGTGACTCCATTTTTAGTTGTTCAAATTTCAGTTGCAATTCTTGCAACTCTGTTTCCTTTTGAAATAGTTCCTGCCTAAATGTGGTGTTTTCCTTTATTAAACTACTAGTGTTGATATTTGATAGTTCTGGCATCTCGACAGGAAAAGCGGAAATAGCATCGTAGGGGACTTCAATATATGCGTCGAGCATGTTATCCCTAAGGGTATAAGTGCCCTTCTTAGGGTCGCGATTTTTAATTCTCCACTTGTTGTTTTCTGTGGGGAGCGAGAAGGTTTTCAGAACTGGAAGCTTTTCGCTGTTGACTAGTATCTGTTGATGTCCATTTGACTGGATGATGTTTATTTTACTAGCAACCTCAAATTTGTTGTAGTTTGGTTTCAGGACATAGAGGAGGGTGTTAACGTACCTCGGGTTTTCTTTATTCATGTTTTCTTCTCGCGGTTTCTGTAATTTCAATTATTCTGAGGGTATTTTCCTGATAGCGTCGGGAACGAGATCTTCAATGTTGTTCATCTTAATAATTTTGTTTTTGTGATTGCTAATTTGTTGGATTGGGAATTGTCGCTTTCTGCTAACTTGCCAGTTGTTTTCGGGATCATATTGACTGGAAGTTGATGGAGATGCAATAGTTGTAGTAACTTGTTGTGTGTTCTGAGGTTTAAATGGAGGCTTTGAGAAAATAGGAGGCTGAGAAGAATGGGTTTGTGTTTGTTCTTGTTGTGTTGTCACTTGTTGATGTTGACTGGGGATTACTACGCTTGCGAGTGTGGGTCTGGTAGTCATTGTGAGTGTTTCGTTGTGGATGATCTAAAATGTTTTGATTTTGGTTAGCCTGTGTCATCAATATCACACATTATGGCTTCTTTTCAAGTTTGCAATTGGATTGCTAATATAAAAAAAGTATTCTATTGTAAAAATGTTTTTGTAAGGTTTTGTTGCTAACTACTTTGTTTAAAAATTATAATGCTAATGGCATTTGTTATTAAAGTTTGGTAGAAAAGTTTTTGTTTTGCTAAATGCAAAGTTAACTTTAATAAAGGAAGGGGGCAATAATAAAAAAATTTTTTATACTTATGCCAGGTGGGCAGCCCTGGCACAAGTACGTCTTTCTACGCTGCCCGGAGGCGTGAGCCTTGGGGCGTGTGTCACACTAACACGGCTGCAACGACCCGTGCAGCTAGGGAGACAACCTTGCTGAGTTGAAAGGAAGAAATTTTTCGGGTCATTTTTGGAATTTTCAGTTATCGTGTTAGTGTTCTAAATTATTTAGGTTCAAAAGCCAGGCTGGAGAAAGCTGAGGAAACCCCTTCCCGAGGAAAAGTTAAAAGAGAGAAAAAAAAGATCGTTTGTACTTGAGTTGTTTTTGGTTTATTAGACAACGTCGTCTAAAAAAAATTTTTGCAAATGGGACATTTTCTCAGCTTATTTATGCACACCCGATAGAATCGGTGTTTGTCATGTTGGGAAAAATGTGGGTGTTTTGTTACTCCTAATTCTGCTTTCATTTTTTGCATAAATTGCAATGAAAGTAGGATGTGATCAGGACGGGAAGACAAGGTCGAAGACAAATGGGACATTTAGGGTTTGTGTATGTTTTAAAAAGTGCCTTTCTCCAAGGAATACATACATAGTGAGGATTTTCTCTGGGAAATTGCTTATGTAGTTTTTCTACAATAACGGGTTTCCGTGAACATATGGGGCAGATAATGTCCTTATGGGGATAGAACCAACGAAAACCGTCGAATAGGGATTGTGAAAGGCCCATCGATTGACTGTTCTCTTATTTTCCTAAGATAGAAACAAGAAAACCCTCGAGAAACTGCAGTAGGATGAGATTAATGAGGAACGATATGGCAAGCAAGGTAATTAGGATCAGGATAAATATTTTTGTGGATAGGTCTAGATTGGTCATTTTCAGTATCTGGAGAAAATTTGGCGAATTGCGGAAAGGAGGTAGTTATTAATAAAAAGGGATATTGCCAATGCGCATAAGAGAACAAATAGAAGAATAAACAATGTTATGGGTTGCATTTTGTCAATTCAATGAGTAGTGCCGAACTAGGGTGAAGGAGGTGACTTGCTCCTGGTAAAAACTGAGTTGAATTAGGGATTTCGATTGGATTAAAAATAAAACTAGGGAAAGAAGTAAAATTTTGGATGTTCTTGGACTCATTGTAGATTATGTGATTGTTTTTTTTGCAACGAGGGCATAATTTATAATCTTCTACGCAAAATTTACAAAAGTTGACGGGCTCATGGTCACTGTGATGAAACGTTTTTGCAACAGAATATTGAAATCTTGTTTGTTTGCAAATATCACATTGAAACCAGTTAAAGATTGAAAAGATAACATTAAATTTAGAGGATTTAGGACAAAAATCATAGCCCATATCTTTTATAACATATTGGTAACAGAGCAGACACATTACGTGGGGTAGTTCCTTAGGGGGGTTCTCGTGTAATTTCTTGAAAACAATTGTTTCACGTCTGCAGCATAAACAAATTAATGAGACCGGTTTGGATTCTATAGTATTGGTTTCTTTGTCAATTGTATTCATTTTTGAAAGATTGTTATTGGAAGGAATTATGGGACTGGCACGGTTGGAGGATTTGGTTGTCGATTATTTTGGGATTTTATTGTTTGGTCTATTACTAATATAGTTATGAACATCAAAAAGTTGAAAGGAATACTTACAACTACGCGGAAAACGGTTAAAACGAAGGAGAAGGCTGCTGCAATAATCATAAGGGCCATTAATAAAAAATCAAGTAATGTGGGGGTAAACATTTTGGATAGTTTGTGAACGTAGTTTTGTATTGAGGATTTTACCACCAGTTGTTTGGGTCAATTGTTTGTTTGCATAAAGGGCATTTAGTAATTGTGAAAGTCATACACTGCAAACAAATTGATTTTTTAGGGTGTAGGTTTTTGAAGTGGCTGTGGCAAGTAGATAACTTTTTGATTTCTTGACAAGAATCACACTGGAAATAATGGCAATGACTTGATTGTATAAATGGGAGTTACGCAAATGGGGCATTTAGGTTGGTTCCAATATTTAAATAATTCATTTCTACAGGGAATGCAAGCAAAATGAGGGGTTGACCGTTTGGGTTTTTGTGCAATTTTTTAAATTGACGACAAGGGAGGTAACAAATAGGACATTCGATTTTTGGGGTTGAGTCAATTTGTGGTTGCTGAGATAATATTTTCAAAATGTTTCCCATTATATGGATAAATCAGAGAGATCTGGGTATGCGACTTCTAACCCATGGTGTTCAAGTTCGTTGGGGATAGTTACATTTAGATCTGCAATAGCAAAAAAGAAATTCCAGTGTTTCTCGTTTGGATAGATGTAATAATGATTAATGGTACCTGTGCTTACGAACATATAAGTTATTTTGATACATGCTTTAATTATTAATTAATTTTTTGGGGAGAGAAAGTTATGTGAAACAAATTACTTTACTGAAGAGCGCCCAAGTTGACTGGGAAATGCTCTTCGATATCAATGAGTGCAAGAAAGAATTCATAGTGCATCATTCCCATGGTGACTCGAGTAGAACCCTCACATCCACGCTCGTAGTCTGTATAGTGTATAATTATACAGGGTTTAATATCTGCTCTGTAAGTTTCAATAAAAGATTTCTCGAGGGACTCTACTTTGACTAGGCGCTCACCAAAGTGGAACAGCATTATAGAAGATCTAAATTAGAAGGGATTTTAGAACCAATTAAAGCTTGGGATATATTTATAAAGAATGTCCAATAGGGGGAAGATGGTGTTAAGGTGATGGTTCCATCAGTCCAAGTGTTTAAATATCCAAAATGGAGTATTAGTTGTGGGATTACTCTGTTGCTTTTGTCGTGACAAATGATTTTTCAAAAAATTGTATTTGTATAAGGCAGTTTTGGTATGAGAACATCATTGCTGCTTTTAATTGTTAATAGTTTCCAACTCTTTAAGGATTGAATCGTTTTGGCAAGAATCAGTTTTTGGGCAATCAAAATAAATATTGTGAGGTACACAGTTTGGATTTTCTAGCATAAATAGGAAGAATTTCCAATGAACTGAGAGAGGATTAATACTTATTAAACAAATTTTTTCACTTTGGATTTCTTTGAGCTTTACTAGCATAGTAGGTACAGGAGTTGGGTATGCATCAAAAGATCGGTGAATTTTTTGTAACTCTACAAATTTATTGTTAACTGCAAATATCATAGTTTAGAATGATACCTAAGCAATGTAGATTGGATGTTGTACTTGAAATACCGAGTTCTCTTTGAATGCTAGAAAAATGGTGAATTCGGCGAACTGAGGATGAGTAATGAAAATAATTAAAAGTCTGTAAATATTTGTCATGGGTTTTTTGCGAAAGTCATTATACTTATAGCGGAAACATAGTATACGGCTAATAGCTCAAAATTTTGGTTTCCGATTCTGATTTGTAAGTTTCTATTAGTTAAATGAATCATGTTGCTGATCTAGCTCATTTGGCAAACTATTAGGGTCGAATTGTGCTAAATACACGAAATAATTCCAATACAACGAATGAGGGGTTAAAATCACAGTATCGTTTTCCCAAGTGTCCCAAAACTCAAAATTTATAACAATTTGAGGGAAAATGTCTCCGTGTTGTTCTTCAAAGGTTTTTTTTATTTGATAAATTGTAACAAGTCTATCTTGAAACAAAACGTACATCAATGGAAGCGTTTTAGTTGTTAATTAACTTAGTGTTCTTCATTTCAAAATAGGTATTAAAATAAATTTTAAAAAAAAAGATAAAAAGGAGTGTCAATTACTTCTAAAAACAGGATTATTGACAACGATTGATATTTATAGCTAATATATCAATCGGATTCACTGTAGTAAAATCGGAGTAGGGGGAGAGTGCAGGCAATAGCTAGATAAAAATAGTTTGGATTACATAGTTGAAACTGGATTATAAGAAATAAAAAGAAAGAAAGAAATTCATACATGTCTCTTAATGTTGAACTTACAAGAGAAATCAAAATCTAGTAATATTTTTCTTCAGGTGCTTTGAAACAATTTCGTATTCGATTCCAATGTTTACAAAAGTAATTGTGTTATCAATCAGGGCTCTTAACAATGAGAAGTATTGAAATTTTGAATGTGGTACATCCAGATCAATGATGTCACTGAAGTAGAAAGATGCAACTCTAATAGTTACAGTAGTTTTCAAGGCGGAAATACTTGATGATATATTTGTCCGGTGTATTGTCCAAATCGAATGAATAAAACGTTAGGCTGTTTTATGAAATTGGGCTGCATAACATAGCATCCTTGAGGTGTATCTAAACAAGATATTAACTAACTTACAGAGTCTAATACAAATAATTTTTATTATTTTTGAAACAAATTATTTTTTTTATAAAAAGGGTGATTTTTAGTCACAGCTTTAAGGAGGTGCCACAACACTTTGAATGGTTGCATCATTTTGTGGTTGTGGTTGATGTGACGCCAGACTTGGGTATTGTGCTTTATTATTTTCTGTATGACAATGCTCATCAATTTTATTTTCTCTTGGTTGATCCTCAACGCATTTGTAAGTTTTTTCTATTGTGCTGTAAGGTTGATAATTACCAAGCGGTAAAAAATGATTGTTGTTCTGTGGGGCCGACGGTTTGGTTTCGTTAGAGAATACCGGTGTAAAGAACGATAAGATACAAAGATTATATGTTGCTCCTAATAGAATTTTCCAAAAACCCATTGTTTTGTTGGATACTTTGTGGTTTAGAACGCTCTTATGATTGTTACGATTACATCAGTTAAGAATTTTATGCACAAGAAACAAGCAAAATAAACTCCAATTTTTTCCAGATAAAAAGTGATGATTCCAAAAGTGCCTTTGAACTGGTCTGTAAAAAATGCAGGTGAAAGAAGAGAATCTAGATAAATTTGTCTGTTAATTCCCATTGCTGACGCATAGATATCTTTTTGAGAATAGTCTATGCTTCTTCCTTCTAGAACTTCTCTTGAAATTTTTGTCAAAACAGATTTTGAAGCTTCCGAATGCAAGATATTGTCCCAAAACGATTTAAGTTGATTTGGTGTGTAAATTCCGGCACGTTGCGATTCGTAACCGGTAAATTTTGGAATAGAACTAATAACTCTTGAGGAGAATATTTTTGGCTGTTGTAAAAGAACAGGTGCTGGCATCAAATGGTACCATGAGTTTTCATTATCAATATCTAATTGGTAGGCATTTTTATAGCCTCCAACACAATCTACTTCGTTTGCAAATGGGTAGATTTGTTGAGTGATTGGGTCGACGAACATTGTCCTACCATCATAATGAATAGGAATTCTATCATAACACTGCTCAAGAACCTGAAGTGGTGAGTTTCGTTTTGGACAGTGGTACAGCCAACCTATGCTACCATCTGTTTCTAAGAACATCGAGCGGTTGCCGGTTAACATGTATCCAGCTAAACGATTATTTTGGATAGCCTGCATAAGTATCATTTGTTTCAGAGTTCGATCAAGTTCGCATTGCTCTATGACCAAACTTTTCCATGCTTGTTTTATTTGCATGTAATTATGATATATGACAAAATCCATTTTTACCGCAAGGTTAAGATGATAGTCTAACTTGTCTTTGTCTAAGTGTTCCCATGCAACAAAACCATTGTCGGATGTTCGGATCTGTTCATCTGAAGGCTTCCTATTAAACCCATTTACACTTAGGCTATTGTCATGTTCAACACGAAGTTTATGAAAAAATTGTTGAGTTTTTGTTTTATAAGGTTTGCCAGTCTTCATATTAAATCCGCCTTTATAAGAAACATATAAAGAATCTAAATTTGTTCTGTAAATAAATTCTGGTTTTCCACACACCTTTTCTTTTTCATCAATTACTCTAATTTTTATGTCCATTTCAGCAGGAGAATACGTTCCTGGTCCTTCATAGGGCGTCTCCGGTTTTTCATCACTCACTATGAAATACTGTACGTTACCAAGATCGTTTTCATGTTTTAGCGTTTTTGCGTTTTGTGAAAATCTTTTAGTAACTATACAATTTTCCGGTGCCTCCTAATTGTATGCAAAGGGGTCGAGTGATGTCGAATGACAACCTCCTTCTGAGAGGACACAAGGAAGTTTTAGTCCTTGACTGTTATAGACAGTTCTGTCATTAAGATCAATATCGAGTACAGTTTCTTGCATCAGGGTTTCACATAGAAGTGTTTAATTTGACCACGATTATCACAAGATGTTGATGAATGACCTTCAAGAGCAACTCCCTGGTTTTTGTAGGAGACAGTTTTTATTCTATGTTTTATGTCAATTTCCATGTCATCATCGTCAAATTCGGTAGCAGTAATTTTTCCAGTTTTATTAGCAATTAGGGATTGTTCGGGTGAAACAATAATAACGTATGTTATTATTGGAGCGTTGTGTACAATTGATGAATGGGAAAACATACCACAATTATAACGAATGAGCATTGCAGTGACTTTGCACATAAGAGCTTTAACAAAGGTCCGATAAGACCGTTGATAAAGTGTTACATGTGTATCAACCATCTGAATGTTTTCGGGTGTAATTTTGCAAGGAGAAACTTGTGTTAACGCATACATTTTATTTTCTTTCATTTTAGAACAGTCATAATGAATGACCCTAAGTTTGTTAGATACGTCATTAATATCCTCAAAAGAAGGTCCAGTAGCGTTAATAACTATAGAAAGAGTACAAAAGTAGAAAAGACTTATAAGTAAATAAGAAAAATAGAGTTTTTCAAAACAAGGATATCTTTTCATCCTGTTCTTTTTTTAGCGCTTCAAGTCGGGAATTAAGGCTTTGAGTTGTAGTAATAGGCACTGCCAGTAAATGTTGACTGGATTTATTGCTACCTAAAACAAAGTTAAGTAAATCCGGCTTGATAGCGTGATGGCGGCTTGGCCGAGCGACTAGAAGTTCGCCTATTATTATTATTATTTTCTAAAGTTTGTAAATTAGAAGGTCCTTGTTCCGATGTATTAGGGCGGAGAGGACTTAAATTAGGGTCTAGAGGTATTCTAGAATTGTGCTGTGGGCAAGGAGTTGAACTTCTTGTTCGACTACCGCTAGGCAGGTGTGTTTGGTCTGGAGGTGGGTTGTCACGACCACCTGAACTTGCTTCGTTGAATCCAGAATCGAAATTGGTAGGAGTTCGGTCAGGGTCGAAGTTCTGCACAGGGGAGTCTCTTCGCATGAAATTCTCCACGGGGAAATATTTGGTGTTAGTGGGGCTTTGGAGGGAGAATTTAGTCAAGGGACTGTTGAATTTATTCATCTGACTTGTCATTAGATTATTATAAAATGTGTCACAATTATTTTTATCTATACCATATTCTAGGGTTAACTCTGGTATAGTTTCAGTAGCTGGGTAGTACTCGACTAGGTGATTTCTATGAGCGACCTTCCTGGTGGCCGGGTTGCTGTCTAAAGTTAATTCATAGTTAACATTGGTTAGTTTTTTTTCTACAGTATAAGGTCCTGATCTTAGTTCATGTAGTTTTTTTGACTTTCCTAACTCAATTTGATGGTTTTCCTTTAGAACTTTTTGTCCAACCTCAAGTGGCTTGCCTAATTTGTATTTGTTTCTATGTTTATGTGCGCGGTTATTGTTTTCTAAGCTCTTTTTTTAAGCGTTATTGTATATTTGTCTGAATTGGTTTTCTCGCATAAGCAACGAATTGTTAATAGTCGGTTTTAGAAGTTTGTCAATTTCGGTGTTTTTTGAAGTTTGCAAGGTATGCCTGTGAAGAGGCAGGTCTTTGCAAAACTCGGAAGAGCATGTGAGTTGTGAATTTCGTAGGAGTCCTAACTTAAGTGACAGAGGTATCTGTGGTTTTTGTCCGAACACAATTTCATAAGGTAAGATTCCAGTACTAGCATTTGGAACCGTGTTATGAGAAAAAGCAAATTTTGGTGCCAGTTCGCCCCATTTACCTCGAGCTTGTTCTAGAAAAATTCGGAAATGTGCTCCTAGATGTTTGTTTTGGATCTCGACTTTACCATTAGTCCAAGGCGCATAAGCAGTTCGAGGTGCGAGTGTTATACCTAATTCATGAATGTAACTCGCAAAATCTTGGTTCATGAATGCCGAACCCTTATCATAAACAAGTTTTTGTGGTATTCCAAAAGACAAGATGAACTTTTCTAAAGCTTTTATGGTGTCTACTGCGTCTGTGGAACGTACAGGGTATACTTGAATGAAACGTGAAAATGAATCGACGATAACTAAACAATGGTGTTTACCGTTCGATGGAGGATTTAAAGGTCCTTTGTGATCAATATGGACCGTATGAAAGGGGAATGGGACTGTATCAGTCCGCTTTTCGAGAGGTGCCTCGTGGATGTCTCTCCGTTTTTGTTCATTTTTTTGGCATTCAAGGCAATCAGCAATTAGATTTTCAATCTATTTATACATTCCGGACCAATAAAAAAATCGTTTTACATTAGCAAGTGTTTTATCTAAACCTACATGACCTGACAGTTCACAATGAGCTAGCTGAAAAACTTTGAAGAACAATGACAGTGGTACACAAATTTTTAAGTATTCAATATCTGGTTCGTCTTTTTGTTGTTGAATACATAAGATGTTACCTACAAAACTCAGTTTCTCAAAGTTATTAATGTACGACATTATGGCCATAGATTGTCGGAATTCAATTTTCTTTTCATCTTTGTTATTGTTCGTCCTTAATTGGCGAATTTGTTGTATCACTGGGTCTTTTAATTGTTCTTGACAAATTACCGATGTATTTAAATCAACTTCTTTAGAGAAGATTGTCAGTTTATCGATGAGTTCTCTTGCATCTTGTATTTTTGTATTTTCGGGAAATTTTTTTGCTAATTCGATTTTGTCTATACAAGTGCTATTTTTCACGAGAAAAACTTTATCGTATTCTAGAGGGAATCTGTACTCCGAGTCTGTGGTATTAGTTTGATCAATGTAGAGTTTGTCAAAATCTATTTCCGGTGACTGGTTCTCGTTGAACAATTCAATTTCCGAAATTGAGTCAAAATTTTGTTCGGTTATCCCTTCATCAGGGTAGGAATCAATTTCTGTATAATGATCAGACGTTTCGTTTTCCTCCTGTTCTGATACAGGGGTTATTTCATGTTTTGCGGTGACGCCTATAGTGGTTAATTGATGAACCATACGAGAAATCTTCCGAAATATTATTTATTGAGCAAAGTCTGTTTTGATTATTGTCGTACTTTTGCTTTACCATTTTGTCGTTTTTGAAAATGAATTTGTCGATACCCGTTATGCTTTTTTTAGGATCGGAAAAAAGTCATCTGCTGGTCCCTTTTCATTATCACAAAATGAAATATTTTTCCTCGTTACCATGCTCGTCGTAAAATCTAATGTCTTTTGGTATCTTTTTGTGTTTAAATTGATACTTGTCCAGATCTCTAAATTTTACATTGCGACTTAGGATGTCGGGAAAAGCTAAGTTTTTTCCTTCAGTCCAAATAATTTTCAAGTTCTGAAATTGAGATATTACTAACTGGTACCTGAAAAACCTGTGAGAGAGTTTTCCTCCTCTACCCCATAGATACATTAAAGGCTTATGGTCGGTGTACACATATACTGGATGGGGAGAACCAATTAGGTAATGCTCATATGTTTGTAGTGCAGATATTACGCCGCAAAGTTCGCGTGCTGTGGTGCTCATTTTTTGTTCCTCTTTAGTGTAAATTCTAGAGTTAAAAGACACTATTCGTTTCCCTTCTGGAAATTCTCGAACGAGAATTGAGCCTACTCCTATAGAAGAAGCGTCTACATGCACGTGGAAAGGGTATTTAGTATCAGGTATTGCTAAGATAGTATCTTCGCTAATCCTGTTTTTAATGTCGTTAAACAGTTTTTCGTGTTCTGTTGTCCAGACAAATTTAGTTTCTGTGCGGGTTAGGTCATAAAATGGTTTGCAGTCAACATGCAAATTTTTGATGTACATGCTGTAGAATCCTAAGCAACCTAGAACTCTCATGACATCACGTTTGTTTTCAGGCGACTTAAGTGCTTTTAAATCTGCTACTCGCTTCTTGACTGGTTGTATCCCATCTTTACCTACTACATGTCCCAAGAACTGTACTTTCCTAAGGAAAAATTTAGTCTTTTCAGGTTGAGCTTTCAATCCTGATTTTCTTAAAAGTTCATGGTACTTGTCAATTATTTCAAACGTTTCGGTTTCATCTTGCGCTTGCATGATGGTGTCATCAATGTAGGTTATAGTTTGTTTTTTTCTAATTAATGGTGCAAAATGGATAGTCATTATACGACTGAAGAAATTAGGTAGACCGCATAGGCCGTAAAATTTGCGTTCAAATGTGTATTGCTTTGGACCAATTACAAAACTTACCAGTTGTTTGGTTTCCTCAGTTAAAGGAACTTGGTTATAAGCTGAACAGAGATCACTGGTTGTGAAAAAATTGCCTTTAAGTCTAGTTAATAGGCTTCCGATTGGCTCTAGTGGCCATGAATATCGACTAAGATCTGTTATTGAATTCAAATATCGGACAACTATAACCAGTTTTACTGTGTTCCCCTTGGGTAGGATTATGATTGGGTTAATAAATTCTGATCCCATTTCTTTATCATTACCCATTTCCCGGATTATACCTGTTTTACACAATTGTTCCAAAAGGTTTTCTAGTTTTTCCTGATAATGTAATGGTACTTTGGATGGTCTTTGTTTTGTCAAAGTTGAATTAGGTAAAAGTTTAACCTGAAACTTTTGTCTTATCTTTCCAACATCGTATTTGTGTTGAGAGTAAACGTCTTTATTTTTAGTTAAAGTCCTCAGTAACTTGTCTAAATTTTCGTCATTGATATCAGCTTGACTGAAATCAAATTTTTTGAGATACGCTTGAACGGTTTTGTCAAATCTGTGAGTTTTTCTTTGGGAAGTTCAACGGGTCTGATGTTCTCATCAGTTGTTTCTAATTGTGGCTTAAGATCCTTGAGGTCGTCGCTAAAGTCTGTTTCTAATTCGTAGTTGTTGGTAAAATCTTGTTGCCTTTTTCGCTTTTCTGTTTTCTTTTGTTTTTCAGGAGTTTTGCTTGCAAAGAAATTTTGAATTTTTGAAATTTTTGGACCTTGTTTTTCACTAACATGGAAAATTTGATCCCAATTAGTGTCACTATTCATTAGGTGGTTTATGAATGCAACGTTGTCAACTACAGAAAATTCTGGGTCTTGTCTAATTTCAATGTCTTCTAAAGTGTGCCCAATAGGACCCTTTTGGATGACAACCTTGTTGTTTTGAGGATTGTTTAGAATTATTGGTAATTCCTTTTCTTTTCTAAAACACTGGACGTTGTAAGTATAAATTCGTTGTGCTTGCAGTTCACTTCCAATTACGAAGAAGGTTCCCTTTCTGAAGAATTCATTCGGAGGTCTAATTGATATTACTCGAGTTGATTTTGGTGCTAATGGTAGTTGCTGGTCAAGAGTTACAATTTTGTACGAATTAATGTTTGGATAGCTTTTCGTTTGGTATCTAGATAATGTGACGGCTACTTCAGGGTAAGTTTTTAAATCAATTTTTGGAGTGGTTAGGTCAATAGATTTTACTGTAGATTCAAGGAAATCCATTCCCAACAAATTCGGCTTGCAACCAGCTTTGGCTGAAACCCATGTGGTAACTTCCACTTGATACTTTCCTTCAATGTCGAAAGAAGTTTTGAAAGTAATTAGACCTAGAAGTTTTAGTTTCTCACCATTAACCGCTAGAGTATGAGTTTTTGAAGCTTTCATCTCAATGTGTTGTAATTTACATAGTTCAAGATAAGTGTGGTAATTAATTATAGAGCTTGATGCTCCTGTGTCCAATAAAAACTGTGTTTCTAAGCCGTTATTTTTATTTCTGTCTCCAACGGATTGGTATAAATTAATATAAATATGTGAGTAACTTGCTTTGTTATCAGTAGTGTTTATGAACGGAGACCTGTCTAGTTTAAATACTCGTCGTTGTGATTCTCATTATTGTAATAGTCTCTGGAAGTTTCACTGGTAAAGTGAACTCGAGGGCTTCGCCCTTCACTGTTATCTCTTGAATGAGTATTATGGTTTTGTCTATTAGGTGTCCTATCTCGGTCATGGTCTCTACTCCTATCACGATATCGATTATCTGATCTTTGAGGACCGTTGCTTTGTCTATCCCTACTATTTTGCCTATTGTTATCTCTGTAAGAGTTGTTTCGATGGTTATTTTGTCGTTCCTGTGATCGGTTATCGTAAGAAGATGATCGGTAATTGTTTGAAGAGTTTGATGGGTACGGTGATCGATGTCGGTAGTCTGATCTAGAGTTGTTTTGATAATTGGATTGATTTTGGTTATAACTATTTCTCTGTCTGTCCCTAGAATTTCGATTGTCATAATTGTTTGATTTGTAATTTTGTTGACCTGGTGAATGGCTCCTACTACGTTTATAATTATCTGTGAACTTTTCTCGTTGTTGAGGTGGGTTTCGGTTTTCATTTTTAAAGTCCTTGTACTTAAAGCAGAAAGCTATTGTGTGACCTGAACGTTTGCAAAACTTGCTGAATCTAGTCTGGTTTTTTTTTAATCTAGGATTGTCGTTGTTGTATGTGGCGTTTATTTTATGATCTTTCATTAGATTTGCTATTTCTGTGAGTTGGTTTTTTAACCCTTCTATTTCTATTTTATTGTCGATACTACTTGAGGCAGTACCCGTGAATTCACTGCTAACTGAAAAACTTAAGTCTTTAGTTGCTACATGATCCTGTAATTGTTGCCAAGTTGTAGCTGGGTTTTCTAATAACCGCTGATGTGCCTTTTGCTTGAGTGCAGGTGGCGTTAATCCTTTTTTAAAAAGTACTCCATACACTTAGCGTTACGCTGGTCGTTGTTAAAATCTGGATCTGGCCATCCTTTTTCAACTGCTTTTGTTATTCGGTGTGTATAGCTTTTTATCAATTCATCTGGTTGCCTTTTAATACTCTCGACTTCAATTCTTTTCCTATACTTGTCTTTTGCATCAGTAAAACGGTCAATGAACTAATTTCTAACTTCCTTCCATGCTAAACCTGGTGCTAAGGTTTCAAACCATTGGGCTGCGGGCCCACGCAAAACCGAACCAAACAACGCTTTTTGTCTAGTGTCGTATGCTGCTTGCAAGCCAGCATCCGCAGGATCTCTTGTTCCTAGTGAGAATTGGATTTTTTTTTGTATTAAACTAAAGAATTCCTGGGCATTTCCAGATGGATCTAAACCTGTAAATTTCTCTAACGCTATGTCGGGGTGCGCAACAACCTTCGCTGCCATGTTTTATTTTAGTGTACGAAAAGAATATTTTATACGAAAGTATTATTAGTTTGGGTAATTAGTGTAGAAAATATTTTTGTTATAACAATTAAGTAATAAAACGCTAATACTAAAGTAGAAAGTTGAACTGTTTGTTTTGTAATATGAATTTTATTTGTTTAGGACCGTTCAATGATTGTATTTTAAATTCAAAGTTTTTGCCGTTATCAGTGCTAAAAATTTCAACCCAAGAGTAAATATCGGTTTGCTCAACGGTAAAATTTAATAACCAAGGATAAGTGCTTTCAGAGTGTTTAAATTCAACAGAGTATTGGTGAAATCTGTTTATTTTTGAAAATCTAATTTGTGTGACAAATTCTGTTTTTATAAGTAATTTAACTCTATCTGGTAAACTCGGATCGTCAGGAGAAAGGTTGATGTATTTGGGTTTAATGATTTTTAAGATTTGTAAACCAAACGGGGAAATTTTATTTTTGTGGCTCATCCACACACAAGATGATAACGTTTATGCTAATTCTATCACACTGTTCTGATTTCTTAGAGCACACAAAAGTTCATTAAAGTTTGGGTTGGTCCACTTGTAAGTTATGTAGATTTCAGTTTCCGTTTCGCTAGAAGAGTGATGGTAAATGCATAAAAAGTTTCTGTTCTGATCAGTTAAATAATATGAAACTTTGCCTATTTTGTTATGTACTTTAATACTTATATTTAAATCTTGAACGTTTACTTTATTATATGACATATAAATAACATAGAACAATTGTTTTTGTTGTTTTATTAATGTATTTTTGTATGAAAATACACAGAAGACAGTACAAAAACGTTTAGTACGGGATGTTTAGTACATCAGTAGTAGTATTTTTGTAGCTATTATTGTGTTTAAATATTGTTTCTAGCGTGCTTGAGTCTGTTAATGACCGTATTTTAACATGAGACAACAATTTTTCTATGATAAATTTGTGTACAAATTGGGTTATAAGGCTAGTTTACGCTCTTTTAATTAATTATTGGCTAAATTTTCTGCGGGAATCTCGATCACACTGTTTTTAGTTTTTAACGAAGTTAGTAAATTCTGAAAATTAGGGTTCTCAGATGCATAGGTTATATAAAAATTAGCTGGTGAATTATGCTCAAACACGTAGAAAATAGCTACAAAGGTAATTCCGTCAGTAATAAATCGTGTTATTTTACCCGTTCTAGTGTTTTCTATTGCTGTTAGATTAAGATGGTCTACAATAACTATTCCAGTTTGGTCCATGCACTGTTTAAAACCTCTATTGGTGAAAATGTTCGTGTGAAGCCGGCTAAACTGGGGATATTCTCATCAATTTATGTTATTTCCAGGCTACAAATCTGTGTTGGGGGGATAATATAATGTAAAAATGACGCTAAATTGGCTAAATTTTGTGTAAAATTGATTAAAATTGGATAAAATTGATGTTGTTACAGCTTAAATCTGATTAGTTTCCCTTAAATTTTAATAAAAATGACGTTAATTTTGTTAAATTCTGGTTAATATTTGAGAATTTAGGTCAAAATGTTGTTTATTTGGTTAAAATTTGATTAATATTACCCTACCCGGGTCAAGAAATTGATAAAACAGAGTGAATATTCAACTAAGGAAGGCTTATATTTAACCAAAATTGGGTTAGTTAATGTGAAAATGCAACAATGTGTGCTTAAATTTGTAGAAAATTTGGTATAAATTACACTAAACACGCATTGGGGGGATGAATTCTGGTAAATTTTAAGTTAATTTGTTTGCAAATGCTATATTTTTGGCAACAATTTAGTGAAAATTAGACATATGTTACTCTAAATATGATTTGGGGGGATTATTTCTGGTTAAAAATTGGCTAATTAGTGTGAAAATGCTAAAATTCTACTGTGAATTTGGTGAAAATCGGCTAAAGTTTAGTTTAATTAGGTGTTGGGGTGGTGAAATTTAGATAATTTTTGGTTATTTGGAGTGCATATGCTAAAATTTAACAATAAATTTGGTCCAAATCGGGTCAGAAATAATCTAAACAAGTTTTGGGGGATAAATTCTGTACAAATTTTGATTATTTAGTGTGAAAATACTCAAATTTAAGCATAAATTTGGTCAAAATCGGGTTAGAAATAGACTAAACAGGTTATGGGGGGATGAATTTTGTATAACTTTCAATTATTTAGAGTGAAAATACTAAAATTTAAGCATAAATTTGGTCAAAATCGGGTTAGAAATAGACAAGACAGGTTATGGGGGGATGAATTTTGTATAAGTTTCAATTATTTAGAGTGAAAATTATTTAGAGTGAAATTATTTAGAATGAATTTTGTATAAGTTTCAATTATTTAGAGTGAAAATACTAAAATTCAACCATAAATTTGGTGACAATTGGGTTAAAATCAAATTAAATACGTTTTAGGGGGATAAAATCTGGTTGAATTTCGGTTATTTAAAGTGTAAATACTAAAATTTAACCATAAATTTGATGAAAAGTGGGTGAAAATTAGGCTAAATAGGTTTTGGGGGGATGATTTTTGGTTAAGTTCTGACTATAAAATGTAAAAGTACTTCAATTGTTATATAAATAAACTAAAAATTGGACATAGATTACCCCCACCCGGGTCAGAACAATTTTACAAGAGCAAAGAATCAGTTGCTTGTTACTATTTTAATGTGAATTTACTGTATTTCGGCCGTAAATTAGATATAAATTACTCTATTTGTTTGTCTATTAGTGTGCTTTCACTTCTGTGGTAGTGGTTATTTTACTATTTTAATCCGATCGGATAGAAAAACAAAAATTCAGGCGTGATTCTTTACTCTGTGCGCACCAGTCATCAAATTTGGGTGGGCTGCTACAGATCACACAGTACGGGATCTCTTTATGTATGCCAGTCAAACTTGACAAAAGATATAACAAATCGAAGGCAAAGATATATGCCTAAGACCTGTCTGTGCTATAAGTCTCAATTTAAAATTGTTGGGGGGCTGAAAAGTTCAATTAATTAAATAGATAGTTTAAATAAACAAGCTTACACTGAGCAGTATTTAACCGGGTTGAGCTGTTACTTGATGGTGTTGTTGTTAAGTGAGTGCGTCGTTGAAACTTCTTCAAGTCGGTTTCTCGTAAGAATGTTCTGTTTGAAAATTAGAAAATGTTCTTCTAAGTTAGAAGTCTTTTATTTAATTTCTTCTCTGTTTGAATTTTGAAATTTATTTTGTAGGAAAAATGAAGCAGTTGTCTGTTGCTTGTCGTTGGCTCTGTTATTTGTCTCTCTAATTTTATTCCGTCCCACTTCGCTGAGAGAAACAATTAATTCCTCTCAGCTCCGTTTGGGCCGATAGGGAGCGAGTCACAAACTCACGTTCATATTGAGGTGCTTCTTAATTTTCCTATTGGCCGAGAAGGCAAGAGAATAAACTCTTTTTTATGTCACGGAAAAATTATTGAAACTCCAAAAAATAATAAAAATCTAAAAATCTGAGAGCATCAATTATTGATTTCGTAGGCGCCTGTTTTCTGCTTTTCCCCTCTTCTAAAACCGCAACAATTATGATTTTCTTGGGGGCTTTTTATGAGACTCTATTGTCTTTTCCCCTGAAGCAATCTGCTTCATCTTTATTGAACTTGGGGGGAAAGATCTGCATTGCAACTGTCAAAAGCAGAATTAATTTAAATCAAAAGAAACTGTGGTTTTACAGGCCGCCTACGTTCAACAACTTACATTTTTTGTCCTGGATATAAGCGAGGAGATCCAGGCCTAAATATGTGTTATTTAAATAAGTCGAACTGAGTTGTTTAAATACTTGTGTACTGGTAGTCTTAATAAGCGTTAGTTTGTTTAGCGCGCGGCGAAAGAATGGTTAATTAGCGCCTAAATACGTTCGCTCTAATGCGGGATTAATTAGCCGTTCATTTGTAACGGCTCTCGTAATACTACACTATTACCGTATTTCATACCTTAATGTGGGCTATAATTTCGTGGGAATAATTCCGCTATAATGGGAAATACTCCCTTGTTCTATTCAAGAAAAAGAAAAAAATCTTTTCGGATCTATTCTGTTTCCCCCCCCCCAGCTTACTGAACATTAATTTTTTATGACCCCCAGGCGCACGTGCTATTTTCTTACATAGTAACGTGCTATATAACAACATATAATTTGTAACTGGGGGTCATAAAAAGCACGGGGGGGACAGAATAGATCCATCTTTCCCCACCCCATCTCCCCCGAACATTTTTTTCCATAAGCCTGTGTTAACGATGTTTGACTCACCTATTTGAGAAACCCTTACCCAGCGACACCTAACTTGCAATCGGAATCATAAAGCGACAATGGGGCGGGGGTACATAAATTCAAAATTTGTCATTCCTAAATGATTTGGCTAGCTTACGCTTGGTTTGGAAAATTCATTTCTTGGGATAAACTTGTGAGCACGTGCTGCCCGTGTTGTCAGAAAAATTATCACCGAAAATAATCACCGACACCAGCCAGCTCAGCTGATTTGGCACATACCCCCCCCCCCCCGCGAAGCGAAAAAAAAATATTTTCTTTCATAAGAAACGGCGGTTACTGCTGGAGGACTTTTGGGGTCTTTCCCATTATACACCCCCCCCCCTCATTTTAGTGTTCATATAACCTGTAGCCTCCCCCATCATGGTAAGCATACCATAAAATTCGGGGCTAAAATTTCCCGGGAGAGGCTGTAATGAGAAACATCTATTTGTGTTCAGATTGTTGAGAGAAAAGTGGGGGGGGGGGTGAAAGAGAAAATTGAGAGAAAGTGGAGGGGTGTGAAAGAAAATTGTTGATCATAAGTGATTTATTTCGACTTAGGTTATTCTCGGAAAAAAAACAGATTGAATCTCGGATATATTTAAAAACTCGAATGTCGGATTTTTTCCGTCTGTGTCAAGCAACCAACTCCCCCCCCCCCCCCCCCAAGCTTAGTGGGTGCCTATTTTTTGCAACCCCCAAATACAAGTGCCTAATTCTTACAAAATGATTTGCTATTTTAATATCATATGCCCTGATAAATTGCCCTAATAGATTATGTCCTAAATAAGTTGCAAATGGATATTTCCGCTTCGTTTGGTATATACAGTCCCTAATAAGTGCACAACGCATTAGTTTAATTACACATGGAAATGAAAACAAAATTGAAGACTTCCGGTTATAGCCCCATTGTGGTATGTTTTACACGATTGGGAGTTTATAGGTTGTCAGACAACAAAGCTGGAGGCTATAATGTGAAAAATTCAGATTTTTTTAAATGGGTGGACCAAATCTGACCAAACAGTTGAGTTGCGCTCGGATATCACGAATCGAAACCCCTTCATTAGTTACCACAGCTGGTCTTCAGCACAGACTTTTGATTGATCGCCCACAATTCTGCTTGATTTGCTACAATTTGTAACAGTGATTTTTAGGGACCGTCTTATGATTTCATTATCGCTTCTGTCATTATGTGAACTCATCTCTATTCACAACAGTGGACAAAAATCAGTTCTAGCTTAGATTTTGTTTTCTACTTAATAAAGAGCAAAATAAAAATCAGAACTGCCTCTCCCCCTATTTCCATAATACGGTCTTTTAGTGAGCATGTTTATTTATTGTCTCCTATACTTCACCTTAGTGTGCATGTAACTTATTGTAGCCGCTATTATCGCTTTTTATATCATTTCAATTATTTTAAGATTGAGGTACAAAAAATTGGGTCTTCGATGTCTATGATCTTAAATATGTTATTTTAAATTATTCAACCTAGTTATATCCAGATTGAAGTTATGTTCATTTAATCGGTTGAGTCTAAAATCTCTTTTTAATGGTTTTTAATCGTACTAAACTATTTGAGTTTTCAAAATAATCAAGCCATTGCAACATTAAACACAACTTTCTTATAGACCTATTTATCAATTTAGTAACGGAGAATAAAACGTGTTTCAATTGTAAAAAATCTGTTTCAAGACAAATAGCTCAACGTCACTGTCAAATTGAGAAATTGATTTTAATATATTAAAATACAAAAACCGCGTTTATTATAGTTGGATTTGTTTGGATTTTAGTTGCCTAAAATATGAAAGTAGTAACTTGAGGAGATCACCCCATATGACCATAGTAAAACTACTTAAGGTGCCTTTATTTTAACAGTTCTTCGTCTAAAACTTTTATAGTTGCTCAAATTTTTTTTAGTTTCTAGGTTTTCTGTCTGCGTTTTGCAGATACACAGTTCCGGATATTTATTTACTAGTAACCTGATTTCTTAAGGTTTTTTCCGATGTTTTTTTTTATGTTTTGTCTTTTACGAAACTGCTAGGTTTTGTTTTCCACAAGATTCTTATTTTTGCTACTTTTGAATTTATGTAGCTCACATTTTGAAATTTTATGGCTTTTTCAACGGCTCCAAATTATTTTTGAAATAGGACCCTGAATAAAGACCGCATGTCTTTGTGGCCTAAAGTGCTTAGTTTTTCAGTTTGTTTCAGGTAGCTTCTTGATGATGCACAAGCCACATTTTGGCACTAAAAAGTAGCACTTACAATACAGTATGCACTTATTTTTTCCAAGAAAATTTGGTAATGAACGAGTGAAAACTCATTGATTTTTAAGTTGTAGGAAAATTGGTACATGCAAGATTGATGAGAAAAAAAATCAAACTCCACGTCAGTAACTTTGTCAGCAGATTTTTTTTCATTTTCATTTTGGCATCACTGCAACCATCAATTTATGTTGTTATCTGTGTTTGAATCAAGATTTTTTTAAAATATTTTGTACAGATTAAAAATGTCACACTATAACGAGACACCCAGGTTGAGGTGCAAGACCGAAAGTTGATATGTCCAGACCAAAATAAACACACAAGGAGGTCGTTTTGCGTTCAAAATAACACGGCCAGGAAAGAAAAATGAGCTCCCGATTTCCCGAACATGGACAATTTTGAACGCACGAAAGTCTGCGCATAGGCAACTTTGAAATTTGAAGGAAGTTAAAAAAAACCAATTAAATCATTCTATTTATTCTGCCCGGTTGAGCGTTCTGTAGTTATCACAGTTAAAACGATGAATTTCCAGTTACAAATTTTTAAGAGACAATGAGTTGAATTTCACGACAGCAGTTGATTCAATTAAAATCATTCAATTCATATTTGAGCTTTTTGAAAAGAATTGTTGTTTATTTTTGTCTTAATCCGGATCTGTGGTCAAAGCTAGTTCTTCATGAGGAATTTCAGGTTGTCTGGTGATGCCATCTGGCACGCATATCCAGGGTTTTTCCACACACATGACCCTGTGTTTGAACCAATGAAAATGCAGATAGACTCCGGGATGGTCGAAGTTGAAGGCATATGTGCCCACCTCCGGTTGACGAATGAACAAATAAGGTGCTCGGCGGACTACTCCCCCCACGTGGTTCCTGTGCAATGTACCGGGCCCGAATCCCACGGAGAGTATGACGTTTATACACATGCTTGGAAAGAAACGTGCCTAAAGTCACAATAGATAATCGAACCACGCGTTGCCTTCTCTAAAAATTGATTTCACGTTTATTCCAAAGATACCCATGCTTAGACCTCGACTTATGAAAAGACCATGATATACCGAAATGTGGAATGAAAAAAATTGCTCGACCAAAATATTCTACGATACGATTTTAGCTCGATTTTAGCCCAACGGCTGGACTTTTGCTTGAACCAAATTGTCATGCTCGACTTTTGCCGGACTAAAAATTATGACCTACAAATACTATGTTGAGCTATTGGAAGATCCTCAGTCGAGCAAAAAGCTTGTCATGATTGTTCATTTTTGCCTCCAAAATTTTACGAGCCATTTAAATGCTCACAATTGCTTACAAGGGAGCCAGTACGCATGCTCCATTATCTTTTGCAATCCTGAAGAAAAACTACCCATGAAAGATATGCATTGTTTTTTAAATGATATTTCATAATTTTGAAAACGAAAAGAAATGAAAGAATTCATCTTGGCTTATGGAAAGGCAACCAATATAATTCTTCTACAAAGCTTTCTTCTATAAAGTAATGTGGTATTATACTCCAGCTGCGATATCTTCCTTATCTTGAAAGTTGAAAAGAATCCTAAATCTTTTCATAGTTTTCCAACTATTTTTAAGTTCGAATGCTCTGTTTCAATCCTGTTTAGTCTTGCTCCGTTGATGTTCCTGTATTTAAAGAAGCATTTTTTTTACAAATTTTATAAGTTTGACGAAAAGACTTTTTCTCGAACCAGGAAAAGATCATGCTCGACTGATGAATTTTACTTGCTGAACTATTAAAATGATACCTTTGGCCCATGAAAAAGCCATGCTTAACCAAAATTTCCATAAAAATACTTTTCCTCCACTTTCAGTGGGAAGCGCCATTGTGTAATCTTAGTCAATACAGGATCTATCCACTAGAGTTCAAGAGTCTTTTCGTAAGTCGCGTGTTCTAAGTGTGGGTTCCCTTCATAAGGGCTGTCCTGATCAGACCGAGACTATCATTTCAAACTGCATCGTTGCGTGAATTGATATTGATTTGAAGACAGCGCCCCTAACACTCGATTTTGATTAATTTTGCGCAATTTTATGGAAGTGCGAGAAAAAGTAAAAAAAAGTAAAATACCTAATCAGGTTTTATTATAATGTAAATCACTATATTCTATTGCTTAAATTAATGAACATAATCGGTCTTTGGTCGCCATATAACAAAGAACGATAATCTCAACGATAATAACAAACGTTTCGTATACTAAAGGTCCAAATGTTCCATTTTATTTGTTAGCGGTGCTATCGAGTAAGGACTGGCATTATAGCATCCTTATTAAGGTACATTTCAAGGATATCGCTGACAACAAAAAGTCATCAGTGTGCCAAAGCCCCAGCCGTTATATGCAGAATCAATAAAATTGTGTGCAAGGAAAAATACAATATAGCGTAATAAAAGTTTGAGAGAAAAATCGTTATTAAATAATTGCTCTTTGCCTCTTAATAATATTAACCCGGTGTGGCTCCTTCTTCGATTCCTCTTTACAAAATAAGTTTATGTGGAATTTTCTATGTTGTAGCAATTGCCCAAAAAATGCAACAGAAAAACTTAAAAGAAATCTGATTTGATCCAACTTCTGCCATGTATTAAGACTGTTAAGGATTTAGAACATCCAGAAAAAGTTAAGGGAAATCTTTAATTTATTTTTTTTAGCATTGTGAGTATAGCTAATTCTTATGTTGGGGGTCCAAGTAGGCGCAACAACTGTGACTACAGACCAGTAAAAAAAAGAATCACCATCTCTCACAAGTAAAGCTGGTATGCAAACTTTTCAGACAATTACACTAACTGAGCTTAAGCTCTTGAGCTGGGGCATCTCCTATCACCCGTGCTTTTGTTCTTTCTTGTTCCTTCAGGCTTCATATAGCAAAGAACGATAATCTCAACAATATTAACAAGCATTCGTATAAAAAAGGTCCAAATGTTCCATTTTATTTGTTAGGGGTGCTGTCGAGTAAGGACTGGCATTAAAGCATCTTTATTAGGTACGTTTCAAAGATATCGCTGACAACAAAAAGTCATCAGTGTGCCAAAGCCCCAGCCGTTATATGCAGAAGCAATAAAATTGTGTGCAAGGAAAAACACAATAAAGCGTAATAAAAGTTTGAGAGGAAAATCGTTATTAAATAATTGCTCTTTGCCTCTTAATAATATTAATCCTGTGTGGCTCCTTCTTCGCTTCCTCTTTACAAAATAAGTTTATTTGGGGTTTTCTATGTTGTAGCAATTGCCCGAAAAATGCAATAGAAAAACTTAAAAGAAATCTGTTTTGATCCAACTTCTTCCATGTATTAAGACTGTTAAGGATTTAGAATATCCAGAACAACTTAAGGGAAATCTTTAAAATATTTCCTTTAGTATTCTGAGTATAGCCAATTCTTATGTTGGGGTCCAAAAAAGTGCAACAACTGTGACTACAGACCAGTAAAAAATAGAATCAACATCTCTTACAAGTAAAGCTGGTATGCAAACTTTTCAGACAATTACTTTAACTGAGCTTAAGCTCTTGAGCTGGGGTATCTCCTATCACCCGTGCTTTTGTTCTTTCTTGCTCCTTCAGGCTTCAGATAGCAAAGAACGATAATCTCAACAATAATAACAAACGTTTCGTATAATAAAGGTCCAAAAGTTCCATTTTATTTGTTAGGGGTGCTGTCGAGTAAGGACTGGCATTAAAGCAATCCTTATTAGGTACATTTCAAGGATATCGCTGACAACAAAAAGTCATCAGTGTGCCAAAGCACCAGCCCTTATAAGCAGAAACAATAAAATTGTGTGCAAGGAAAAATACAATATAGCGTAACAAAATATTGAGAGAAAAAATCGTTATTAAATAATTGCTCTTTTCCTCTTAATAATATTAATCCTGTGTGGCTCCTTCTTCGCTTCTTCTTTACAAAATAAGTTTATTTGGAGTTTTCTATGTTGTAGCAATTGCCCGAAAAGTGCAACAGAAAAACTTAAAAGAAATCTGTTTTGATCCAACTTCTGCCAGAAAAGCTTAAGGGAAATCTTTAAAATATTTTGTTTAGTATTCTGAGTATAGCCAATTCTTATGTTGGGGTCCAAAAAAGTGCAACAACTGTGACTACAGACCAGTAAAAAATAGAATCAACATCTCTTACAAGTAAAGCTGGTATGCAAACTTTTCAGACAATTACTTTAACTGAGCTTAAGCTCTTGAGCTGGGGTATCTCCTATCACCCGTGCTTTTGTTCTTTTTTGTTCCTTCAGGCTTCAGATAGCAAAGAACGATAATCTCAACAATAATAACAAACGTTTCGTATAATAAAGGTCCAAAAGTTCCATTTTATTTGTTAGGGGTGCTGTCGAGTAAGGACTGGCATTAAAGCATCCTTATTAGGTACATTTCAAGGATATCGCTGACAACAAAAAGTCATCAGTGTGCCAAAGCCCCAGCCCTTATATGCAGAAACAATAAAATTGTGTGCAAGCAAAATACAATACAGCGTAACAAAAGTTTGAGAGAAAAAAATCGTTATCAAATAATTGCTCTTTTCCTCTTAATAATATTAATCCTGTGTGGCTCCTTCTTCGCTTCTTCTTTACAAAATAAGTTTATTTGGAGTTTTCCATGTTGTAGCAATTGCCCGAAAAATGCAACAGAAAAACTTAAAAGAAATCTTTTTTGATCCAACTTCTTCCATGTATTAAGACTGTTAAGGATTTAGAATATCCAGAACAACTTAAGGGAAATCTTCAAAAAAATATTTTCTTTAGTATTCTGAGTATAGCCAATTCTTATGTTGGGGGTCCAAAAAAGCGCAACAACTGTGACTACAGACCAGTAAAAAATAGAATCACCATCTCTTACAAGTAAAGCTGTTATGCAAACTTTTCAGACAATTACACTAACTGAGCTTAAGCTCTTGAGCTGGGGCATCTCCTATAACCCGTTCTTTTGTTCTTTCTTGTTCCTTCAGGCTTGAATTCTTTGACCCAATATTCGGTGAGCAAATGGAACTTTATCATAGGTTGCCAGAATAATTTACCATATGTTGCTCTCTGTCTCTCAAACTTCTCACACCACCCCGCCCCCTTAAAATTGGTCACTTCCTATTTCACAGTTAATACTACCTTGTCTCTTTTTTGTTAGGCTCAGAGACTTGAGTCTGGGCCCAAAACTTGTTAGAAGGTCGAAGCAGGCGCAAATACTGTAAAAATGGACCAGGAGTGGATTTGAACCCGCATCTGGCTCTATATTGCAAGCCTGGTGTGATATTGATTATACCATTTTCTCTTAAACTCTCGAACATGAGCTTGACTCGTAACGTTTTCTCTCGTTCTCTCTTATTTCCCAAGGCTTCTTTCTATAGATAAGTATTCAGTGAACAAGTACAGGTTCTTGTCAGACTATGTCAAGCTTATTCTATGCATATATCCTATTACCGTCTTATATAACCACTTAGGACAAGACGGTTTCTAGTGAATATCAGCGAAGACTGTTGTAGTGTTGTGATCTTATAAGAAATTCACTCTTGTAGGATTTTGCTGTTCTACCGGTCATTGACGATATTGTACGCATCACAAACAAATTTCTGATTCGTGAGCATTTTTTACGGTAATAGGAGAAGACTAACTCAATAAAAGTTGCTGCAAGCATCTTACGATATTATTGAGAAACAAGAAATTTTGCGAAGGTTAAAAGCAGAGCAACACCTCATGCACTCAGAAGAAATTGTTCTGTTTCCTAAAAAATAGCAGTCAAAATTTAAATTTAGGACTTCAAATAGAATTCGAGATCTTTCGTAAAGGAAAGTTCTCAAAAAATTCTCTTCAGGGGACTACTAAATTTTTTGGGAAAAATGAATAACTTTATGAAAATTTACTTCAAAACTTTGGAAAGAAATCTGAATGATTAGATCAAATCTGATTTGAGTGAGATCTTAAATATCTCTATTTTTTCTGAAAACTTATTTTTATCGTTTATCACGGCTTAGAAAACTAGTATATGAGACAATAAAGTCAACGACCAATCATAATTAATGACCAAGTGAATAACTGCCTGATAATAGCCATATTTCAGCAGACTATACATAAGTAATAATGAAACAGTCAAACTATAAAAAAGGCTGTCTAGATTCATCAATGATTGATTATTGCAAGTTGTTCCTGAACTCTCAAATTAATAAAATAAAATCTCATAGAAATAACGGTCCAAATGAACCCCAAAAATTGGCGCTTGACAAAGGCTTTGATAAGAAACCTTAGAGTGTCGGGGTAAGAGGGGGGGGGGGAGAAGACTACCTAAAGTCTGGAATGTCTGATCAGAGGCACATCTAGCGTCTGCACGGTCTGATGAGAGCACTACCAACAGTCTAGAAAGTTTGATCAGATACCCCAGCCAGAGTCTTGATTGTCTGGTCATAGCGTGGTCTAAAGTCCGCATAATTTTTATATATAGTATGATCTGGGCAGATCAAACAGAGACTCTCCAGTCTGCACGGTCTGATTAGAATCCCCTCCAGCCTCTCGAAATTCTGCTCCGAACCAACAGGTCCAATTTCCACGGCCAGTTCGAAGAAAGGAGTGATAATTAACCACAGAGGGAATTGTTTTTTTGAAGAACACTTCTCATATCTTTTGGAGCCAATAAATTGTTATTGAACATATCAAAAAT
>NC_134482.1:15942639-16000457 GCF_964194025.1 Convolutriloba macropyga
CTTGTTGGAACACACAGCAATCATTTTACGTTCCTCTGATAGCATTGCACCGCAAAACATAAGGGATAGCGTGTATCCGAAGTCAATTTTATAAAGAAAATTGGCCGCTTTTCTACGACCAATCTCGACCAATCTCGTCACTGGAGAGATGCATTTTTATTTTTTAGTAAAACAAACCTCTTCCAGAGAGAGAAAAGTTTTTTTGAGCGTTTCGGTAACCGTTTTGACCCAAAAGAACATCTTTTTTTCTCGCAACTGAAAATTTTTGCCCGAACTCCGTATTTTACAAGAATTCATCTAATTTTGCCTTCAGAAATTGTTTCTTAGCATGATAAAGCGTTATGACACACTCAGATAGGTTCCAGTATCGGTTTTGTAGTTCTCTAAAAAAAGCGTTAATTAACTGTTTTTGGTTTTTTTTGAAAATTTCGGGGGTCTTCCGCTTGTTGTCGAAACTGTAAATATTCAGATGACAAACTGTGCCGTGGATCGTGATCTCAAAAGAGGTTGTTTTTGTATTTTAATTTTTGAAATTAAGACATTGCATAGCGATAAAATTTGGCAAAGAGTGAAAAGTTAACTCCATTAAAGAAAGATTTTTATCTTTTTCATCCACATCTTTCCAATTATTATTGACCGAATTTCTAAATTGTATTGCAGGTTTTCTACGGGAGATTTACCTGCTAAATTTGTAGCGTATAACCTAAGATTATTGAGCAGAACTCGAAAATAGATTGGAACAAAATCTGACACCATGAACTGCATATCTGTTTTTTTATTAGAGAGCATTTTGAGTCCTTTTAAAAATCCATTACGGTTATATGAGAGGAATAGGAATATTTATTTGCATAAACTAATGTACCCAATTCTTGTTAGTGTTTTGTAATTATTAATTCTTCTTAGTTGATTTTCCCCTTGGAGAAAACTTAAAGTTGAGGCTACTCATTAATTTTGTTTGCCGATTCATAGGTAGCGAAAGCTGATAAAAACTTAGCCAAATTGCTGGCACCATTGAAGGACACAAAATACACTACGTTGAAGCATTTTTTGGGCAAATCGTCTTGCTCAAATAAAGAAGGCTGTTGCTAGGAAGCTCGATTAAAAAACATTGCAAAGGCAAACCTGAAATTAACTTGGCTGATATTAGTAGTAAATAATAAGAGCGTTAAGAGCGGGGGGGTATTCATGCGATACTAAACATGGGAATATAGGGAGTGATCATGAGTGGGAATTAGGTTAGGAGGGATTGAATGGTTTGTACATGTAAAACCTTTCCTTTCCGCTTTATTCCAATCTTTCTTTCTCGCCGCTTTCTCAGTAGTCTTAGCGCTTTCAAAACACTCAATCAATTTAAATTAAAACCAAATACTTAACTCCATGCAAAATCAAGACTTGTACAGTTTTGCGTGCGCTTTTCTGCACTATTAAATTTAATTACACTGTCTAATAACGCCTTGCAGTTTTAAACACTGGTTCTTCTGGTTCACTTTCACTGGCTTCCTCTGCTTCAAAATTAATAAACGGGTTATCGGGTCTGGAATTTTCATCCGAATTTGCATCAAAATCAACTAAATCACTGCTCCCAATATCCGAATCATTTATCAATTCAGCAGCTAGAAAACCAGGGTCGGGTGGCTGCCATGTGTTGGAGCTTTGGGTGTTGGTTTCTGGAGACGATTGTGGCACAACGAAACTGTTATCCCACTCAGGACTCGAACTTAGCTGTAAGTCACTAAAATTGCCAGAATTTTCATAATCCCACTCCACATCGTCGTCGCTCCAATTTATTTCATCTATAGCATAATCGCCCAGTTCATAGTGGCCAAATGGGAGGGTTTTTATGCCATCGGGTAGTATGTAGCGTTTATTATCAAACGCTGACAAGCAGATTTTGTTTGTAGTTACTGTGCGCAACGAGTGGTGGTCAGAAACAATCCGGGTGTTCTCTGCACGTACACTGTTACCTGACAGCAGGGTATTCACAAAGTCTGCATGTCGTAGATGTTGTTGCGCAGCCTTCGTCACTCCCTTTGCTGAGAGTTTTCTACAACCTGAAAAGATGGAAAGAAAATGAGAAAAAATAGGCGCTATTTTCATTACTAACCCCCTATATAATAACAATACATACTAACAACTTCCAGATGTTTACTAACCAACTATATATATTTATAGTAAAACTAATATTATTGATTTCAAAGATAATAAACTTACTTGTTGACAGAATGGAGTAAAGCTTTGGCTTTAGGCAGATGAATTCGGTAATGTAGTCGCCGGCGAATTCATCCTTAAATTTAAGGACTACTTTCTTGTTACTGGCATTAAACAAGAAATGATCAGACGGGTAGTTTGAAAAATCGAAATGGCTCAGAACTGACTGCGGACTTTGAACAGAATTGCTTGTAGAAGTCCGAACTTTGAACAGAATATAAGAGGCTGTCCGTATCACTATATAATAGGCTGATAATTGCTTGTAGAAGTCCGGACTTTGAACAGAATATAAGAGGCTGTCCGTATCACTATATAATAGGCGAGAGTTGAAGTTTGCACGCATGACCCGATAGTGGAAATAATACATGTGATATTTCGCCAAATCTAAGATGGTGGCTCCCACAATAGTTGGAGTGTTCCAAAAGATAGATTTTGGGCGTGTCGTAAAAGCAGCCATGTTTTCACCGAATATCATGTAGCGGTCAAACTCGAACTTAGACACTACGTTCAGCACTTGTTCAGCGTTACGCGTGATTGTAATTTTACTGCGGCGTCGCTTAGATTCGCAGTTCTTGTCGTATACAGCGTTGTTCATTAACTTGTAAAAATTCTCCTCAAACTTATTAGCTGCAACTTGTCGTTTTTCACTGTTTAACGTGATATATGGTGATAGCCAGCTTTCTTGGCGGAACTGCAGTACTCTATGCACTTTGTTGATTACAAGTCCAAGTTCAATATACAGTTTGAGCAATTTGTAGTGAACCACAAATCTCTCCTTATCAAAAAACGTTTGTAATAATTTCTTCACTTTTGATGTGGGCAGGTTGTGTTGCTCTTTCAAATTAAGTTGGTATTCTCCCAACCACTCCTCTTCAACAATGTCCTTGGTAAGGGCCAAGGGGAAATTCCGGTGATCGTCATGCAATCCTGGTGGGTATGAAAGATCGACCTCCACAAAATATCCCACGCTGGTGTTGTCGGGTGTGTCTAGGACCTCTTGAATTGTAACTTCTGTGTTGAATGCGAACTCTGAGAGGGGGAGTTTTTCAAGTTGCATCACTCCTCCGTATAAATTGTTCGCATCAACACAGAAACCGAATTGATGATCTTCTGTGCTATTGTAGTTTGGAATGTATTGGTTATTAGCAATGAAGCGCCGGTTTTCGTAGACAGAGGTGACGCCACCGCGGATTGCAGGCTCGATCATATCTAGATGTTCTCGCTCTGTCAATAACTCGACATTTGCTTTGCAGATCCTCAATGAAGCCTCTTTGGCCATATTGGGTAAAGTAAAAAAGTGCATGCAGTCCAACTTATAGGTAGTAAAACTCAATTCTCTGTGGAATTCACAGACACAGGCCAATAGTGCGCAGTCTAATTTTAAGTAAGCGTCGTGGTAATCTTGAAGTGTTCCACAGCCAAGAATTTCCCACATCCTGCTTGCATGAGCTAAATTACTTTCTGTAATATTCACATTGCCACCGTCTAAGGTGTTTCCCCACTTTTCTAGTGGTGGTAGTTGTGTGTCAGAGAACTTGGCACGACTACTCATATACGAATAGGGATAGTAGTCTTTCTGTTTTAGCAGCTGAATATTTTCACCCGAGACCGTCGGAAACATTGACTTCATTATTTCAAATTGATTCGCCGGGAGTATTTCCACGAGTTTTTCAAGTGAGCTATTCATCATTTTGAAGGAGTCGATGAACCGTAGATATTCATACACCTTCACCGTTGTCCCTTTTTCGTTAACAAATGTGTCAATGAGCACACCAAAGGTCATAGATATGAATTTTTCGTCCGTGGCTGGTATGACGCTGACGGTTGTTGTTGGTTCACAGTTGTTCAGAGCTAGGCAAATGTGGTGTAGGTCATAATTTTGTATGTTATGACCTACGACAGGAATGAAATTGATGTTTCTCCTTGCTCGGTTGCACTTTTCATGCGCCCAGCCGAGAAATTTGCCACTATAGTGACAATGGTCTAAGTCAATTGAGTTTTCTGGGTTTTCGACTTCTGAAAACGGTTTCTCACAAATCCAGCATTGTGTAGCTTGAGATTTGTCCAAACTTCGCCTGTCGCCTTTGAAAAACGGATATTTTCTCTTTTGCTTGTGGATATCTCTTGCAAGCTTGTGTAGCACTTTCACAAAATTAGCCATACAGTCCTCAGAACTGTCAACTTCGTAAAAAATTGGTTTGCTGGAGTGGTGATCAATTACTGTTATCGCAAACCCACACGGTTCATGAATCTCCTTTACTTGTGTAAATGCTCTGCTACTAGGTCCTTTGCATCCTGACACGAGTCTAAGAAATGACTCAAAGTCGAAATATATTACCAAAGGTACGAACCAAGTTGCAGAGAGGTTTGTAAATTTGTATGAATTTTGATCGCTTGAAGGCATGTGAATAACTGCGGGAGCGTTGTTGCCACAGTTAGTCATGTGCACATTGTAACTTTCGAGGCCGTCTCGACATATCCAAAAGCAATTTCGACAGATCCGATAACAATAACGAAAGTCAATACGTCTTACGTAGCAAACGACTTTTACAAGGTGAGTAATCAGTACATAGTGGTGATGATCGTGATCATACAACAAAAGTAGATCCATTACAAATTCAGATTCGTATGATGAAATTTTAAGAGGAAAAAATTGCCCGTTTTCGTAGCCAAACACATTAACTTGAACATCATTCAGTTTTTCGAATTCGGGAATATCTTCAAAGCCCATAGGCATATCAAATTCACCTAATGGTTGATGAATTCCCGGTTGATTGTAAGTAGTCGGGGATGTTTTGGCAGTTTGGTAGTTCTGATCAACTCTGTCCAGACTTACTCCATGATGTAGATGATATGCTGCTACATAGCAATATCTGAAGCACTGCTGGTCTTCATGATTTCTAATGTTGAGCAGACCGCGACAATTGGCAATTTTAGTTGGCAGTGCGATATAGGACGAGCCACGAATTGGTCTGAAACGTGCGAATTTCACATCCACTTTCAGCACTTTTTCCAGTACCCATCCACTACCCATCGAAGCAAATGTCGTTAATACGCTCATCATTTTTTCGACCATTCCCCAGTAGGCTGCAATCGTGAGACCGTTTGCGTAGACTGGAGTCATAAGTGAGTTAGCGTATATTTCGATGCGCTCATCTTCTGCATTATCAGGCTGGTCATTATGGTGCTTTATCAGCTGTAGTTTTGCACACAACTGAACCTTCTGTGGCCCATGGGATAACTGCTCATTTATGAGGCTATCGATTTTGGGTTTTTGAGCACGCATGAAGTTTTCAAGATCACGTGCTTCATCTGCGTCAGTTGTTTCAAACGTTCGCAAGAGGCCGTTGAACGCACTTTCCGTTGGCGTATCTCTTGGTTCAAACTCGTCGCCAAATACGGGTAGAGAGTGCACAGAGTTCATATGCTGAGCATACAAGTGAGAGTCATTAAACCCAAGATGGCAACTGCGGCAACAGTTGGTGAATCGCGAGTGTTCGGTCCTCATGTGCTGCTCGAGATTCGAGATTTTTCGCGAAGTAAATTCGCATAATGAACACTGGTATGTGGGTAAACCAAGTTCATCCGGGTGGAAATGATGTTCATGTCTAGTCCGATTGCTAGCTGTACTGAGTAAAGAATCGCAATAACGGCAAGGGTACACCATTTTTAACTTGAGTAGCAACGAAAGCTTTAGCTTGAGTAATAACAATTCAACTTGAGAAACGAAAGAACAGAAAATGGTTTCTCGGTTTTTCCGAAGCGTAGACCATGGATTGTTTTGCGCGCCAATTTTGAAATTTTAAAATGCTGCAACCTGATTGGTCGGTTTTGGCGGGCTTATTTTATTTCGAATTTTTGTAAAATTTTATATTTTAAAGCTAAATTTTTTCAAATTATTTCTCTAGATACAGTGAGAATAGGTGAGTGAGCAACCGACAGACAGAATGCGATGACTTTTTTAATGCAAAAAATGTAATTGGTTTGCAATTAAACATGTTCTTTTTGAATAAAACCCCACATGAGGGCGTGGTTTGACTACTGTCTGAAAGTGGATGTTATAGCAACGCTACGCAAAAGTTGTGGTAATCAAAAATGCTTGTGTTGTCATGAAACGTAGGACCCCGTTGAAAAAACTGCTCCATCATCATCAGAAAAAAAGTTAGTTTTTTCTGTCAATCAAGTCGTAAATTGTCAAAACATGACAATTACATGACAGTTACACATGTTTTTTCTTTAAAAGCATTTTTCGATGACAGGTCTCAGAATAGAACTTCACATGATGCCGCCGGTGATTGCAAAACTGCAAAAAACGGGGTTCTAACTCTTTTTTATCAGGTAGTTGGTGTTCTAATTAATGCCAGATGTTAATGGGACGTGAATGGCCAGATGTTTTGGAAATCGGTGAAGGAGCAGTTTTTCGACCTCGATGCTTATGAGCAAATTTGTCAAGCATAACGAGGGCATTACAAATCTGCAAAAAAATTTTCAAATTTTTTTTTAGTTAATTAGTAATTTGGCTAATTAAGCGCTAATTAGCTCTTAATTAAGGGCTAATTAACTCATTAATTATTTGTCTAAATTTGACGAGTGTGATGAGAGTTTTTGTAGCTCATTGTCTGCGGATGCCAATGAAACACTCCTTTTCATCCCAACTATTTTTTGGAGCCCACTTTTTTGGGGTCAAAGGTCACTGTTAATATGTTAAAAAACAGCAAAAAATCGCGTTTTTTAATGTTTTTCTCAAAAATTTTTTCTCAAACATCTTCTTTTTTAGCATCGGAACAGCCCGTTGGCAATTAGTTGATGATACCACATCCTTCTTTTACCGTGTTTTCGATAGTTTTCCTTGTCATTTGATGTATAAATAGTACAATTTCAAAGTTTTCACCTAAATTTTACATTTTTTCGGCACTTTTAAGTTTCTTTTACTGCCTTTCTGTCAGTTTTTTTTTACAAAACGAGCGAGTAGTATTGTTACGTTTTACAACATGACACCTAACCATCCATCTACACACATTTTGAAAAATCTTATGACAATTTGTTGGTTTTTCATTCCAAGAAATTTTGATTTTTTTGTGATTTTTTAAAATTTATTTTTACAATAGTGCTTATTAGGGACAAGTTGATAGTATTAGTTGCTATTCAACACAGCAGCCGAAGAACTCTTTGCAATGAATTGAGTAACCAGAAAAAAATTAGTAAAGATTTTGTTTTTCGTGGTTTATGTAATATGCTGAAGCAACTAATTCTTACTGTTTTAAGTTGAATAACTTTGTAAAAATCCATTTCAAAGCACTCTATGAAGGAGTATAATTAAACAAAAGTTGATACTTGATTTTTAAACGTGATTTCCATTGGCTAAAATTCTAGGTTCCTGCTTATGGGAAAATTCAAAAGACAGAGAACAAGTTCAAACATGTTCAATTTGAGAAAAACTGAAATCTTTGCAAATTTTTCATGTATAAACACCAAATAAACGCTTACATATAATTACACAAAAGAAATAAATTATGGGAAGCTCTAAAATTAAGCAGAGAAAGTGATGCTGATAAAAAGTTTAGTCTTCAAAAAGCACCGAGAGATTAAAATCCGACTTTCTTTTTTTAGGTGCTCTGCATACTTTTGGCGTCTCCAAATTGTTTGGAGTGATAGTCTTATCTTCTCCATCGCTCTCTGGAACTGGTGTTTTTGGTGATTCAAAGTTTGCCTCTGAAAGCATTGTAGTATCGGGTGTTTCTTGGCTTGTCGTTCCAATTCCAAATATCCAAGGAACTTGATCTCTACTGAGTGCTGAGAAAAATGACGGGCTTGAGCTCTGAGGCGTTGTTGTAGCGCTAGGGTCACTCAGCGGAGTTGTCGGTAAGCTTTGCCCTGAAGAACGTGATGGTGATGTAGGCGATAATTGAATGCCCCAAAGACTGGCTAAATTGTCACGAGCATCTTGAGCTCCAAGTTGGTTTTCGAATAGTGGCACACAATCGCAATCATACTTGAAGAGAAGTTGCTTTGTCTCATCGGGTAATGTTGCAATGTCTTGCGGCTCACACGATTGCAGTTGTTGTGGAGGCACTAGACCACCAGAAGTTATAATACTTCCATGGGCAGGTAAGTTTTTTCCCGGCAAAGTGGCAACAAAATCGATAATTGGTTTGGGTATAATGAAGCGGTCTGATGTAATCCAATTTTTCTCAGAAAAGTCTTTATACTGTTGAATAAAAACAACATAATTTTCGTACATAGTCTGATATACTAAAGTCCTTTGCCAGGACTCTTCAGAATCAGAGAGCAAATAAAAAGACATTCTGAAATTTTAAAATTTCAAAAATTGTTCAAGCAAGCAATCGAGATCAGATAAAGAAAGAGATTGAAAGATAGAGAGCAACTAATGCTTCAGAGGAAAATAGTCGTAGTTGTTAAAACTAATTTGATTTCATGGTTCAGGCACTCCCTTAGGTCACAATTGTTTTCAATCCACTAACTACGATTTTGATCCCCTGCATATTACCCACAGGAAGACAAATTAATTGAAGCTAGCTGTTATCAGTGCACCAGACCAATGTTTAACGACATATATTTATATGTCCCATGTTTAGGTTTAAGCAGTTTTATGCACACAACTTTTCTACATTAAGTTTTCCTTTTATTGCCCACTTTTCCTAGTGTGTATATATATTCCTATCAATTTGATCTCTGACCTTAATTGTAATAAAGTTTCATGGACCCAACATGTTTTACTGCACGTGTTAATATATAAACAAACACGTGCGTTATAGAATAGTAGTTTTCTACATGTTCAGTGTTCCTTTTGCCCACATTTTCTGACACGTGTTTTACGTCTTCTTATCAATTTGATCTTTGAACTCTCTTTGCAATAAAATTCCATGGACCACGCACGTGTTAATAATTGAACAGACATGTGTTTTACAGAAAGATTTCCAAGTTAAAATGAATTAACAGACTCAAGTACGCCGCTGGCGTACTTGAGTCTGCATTTTCACACATTTAAACCTGTTTGCAATTAAAGACAGAGACGACACTTGTTTAATCCAAGCTTGCCGCGCCACTTTGGTGTGAGTGTTTCTTCGAGGTGGTCTGTTAAATTTTATATCGCATTTCAAAAGAACCTGTTATCAGTATAACCAAAGACTAAGTTGAAATATGCCGTTTTCTGCCACAAAAGATTCTGAGTTTGGGGATAGTTATTCTGATATTTCAAAGACGGAAAAACGTCTAATCAGGGCCACCCTCAAAACTTATGAGAAGACTGGAACGTATGTGTTTCTGAAACTATTCAAGAAAGTTGACGACGATTACGAATTTCAACAACGGCTGTCACTAACTACCGAAGAATTTGATAAACTTATTGAAAAAGCGCCAAAAATTAGGGAAACTTTTCCACTCAGTTCACAAGAAGCTGAATCAAAATCGAAGACTGACGGACCTTCTCCTGCTAAGAAAACGAAATTTAGCGCAACATAAAAGTCATGGTTGAGGCAATGTTTGAGCGTTCACCTAGTTACTTCAAACAGTTTCAGAAACAGTTTAAATTTTTAGTCACTAATGAAAAAATTAACTGGTCAAGCGTGAAAAATTTTGCAGTGTGTTCCCATTTCGATTCAGAATTTTGTCAGTTGACAACAACGACATCTACTAACCATTTTCATGTTCTGATAGATACATCAGAAGCAGCAACAACTTACAATGACATTTTCAAACGAAACAAGGCTTTCCCCGTATCTTGTCTTTTCACAACTTTTCGATACTTGTTTTCATCAGCAGTGGATTTGGAGACAAAAGGCGATGTCTTTTTTAAATTGAAGTTAGCGGTTGATTTCAACGTTAAGAACGAAGAAAAACCTGAGCCTGCAGCAACAGTGCGGAAGCGTTTACCAGCAATTGTTACTTTATCACAACAGCTACAAACGAAAACTGCTGGAAACTCAAACAAAAATAATGGAAATACTGTGAAGTCAGTGAACACAACGGTGGCGCAGGAGTCAGTACACAACATGATTTTGCCGGGAAAGCAAACTCAAACAGACAATTTCAGTAGTGAAACTTTGCGTAGATTTGAATCAATTTTAACTGGTCCTCATTCTGGTGCTTTTTGTCGGATTATGGATATTTTTGTGAGTGGTTATGGAAATTTGAATATTGATACTGATTTGTTGTTCATTCGTTTTGTGTATGAAGAAAAAATTAAATTTTGAAAAAATTGAATTTCATTCAAACATTAGTAGTGTTAGGTCATCATCATATGGAGAGCAAACCGTATCAAATCATTATCACTACATTTAACAATGGGCTGAAAACTGAAAATAAGATGAGCAATATAAATACAAAAAAGTCCACATAGTTTTGAGTCTCGACTTTGTATGGGCTGGTTTTCTAGAACTTGACATAGCTGAACATCTCCTTGGGTAGAAACCAGTCTTCGATATACATTCTTATAGAGCACAATTGGTTGCCCCAGAGGATCGGCAAAAATCAAATTCTTGTTTTTGACGCATAATAGGAGCCAATGTGTTCCAGCATTGTCAGACGTTGATGCATTGACTATTATAAATGAATTTGGTTGCAAAATTTTAGGGAAACTATTTGCTGCAAAGACACCCAGAAATTTGTGCTTCAGTAGCTTGCAGCGCTGTATTAAATCATTTACTTCGTCTTCGTTCATTAATTTGTCAATATATAATTTTTCGACACACGTCGTGCACTGTCAACGTAAATTGTACTTGTTTTTTCGCCAATTATAAAAATTTCAATATTGTTTGGAAGAGCCGCTGAGAACTTAAGTTCCACGGTTATTGAACTGTTTGTCAGCTCCGGGTGAATAAAATCATGGGAAACCTGTTGCGTGCTGGTAAGGTCAAAAACCATAAGGAAATGGCTGGGATACTCGCTCAGTTTAATTCCATGACCGTTGTCAATATAAGCCAAGTCGGATATTGTGTTAAAATAGAGACCTTTATCGTCATCTGTTGATATTGGACTATCCGCAACAGGCAGTCCGTTGCGATAAATATATATTTGTTCGAGGCCAAATTTCCGATAATGAAACGGGTTGAGCCTGTTATTGCCTAAGAAAGCTTCGTTAGTGTTTAAACAAATTGTAAGTCTGCGAATTGGTTCCCGCGAGAAAATATCCTCTTGCTTCCAACTATGGAGACCAGCTGAAGCCAAAAACGTTTTTTTTATGGTTTCGAAGTAGGGATAAGATGCAGGACTACTTAACAAGGTTTTTTCAATGGCTGACATAACGTCATCATTTAGCGTCATCTTGCGGACATACAAATTGGCTTCCAAAATTTCTACTTTGTAGTGTTTTGCAGGGTCATCGGACATGATGACAAAGTCATCAATAGAGCGTCTGAAAGCAATGCGAAGCGTAACACCGCTAAGCAGATGTCGATCACAGGTGAAGAAGTCAACGGCAACTTTTCCATAAAAAGCGCATTCGGCTGATTTTTTAACTAATTCTTTTCTCCTGTCAATTTCTGTTGTCGCTAACGTAGCCGGGTTCTCTTCGAATGAGTAGCCTTGACATGCTAGCCATGTGTTTTTTTGCGTCTTTGTTGTGTGAAAATTCGGTCTCGATAAAACTTTTATGCGCATAGTTCCCGTTGGCATTTGATATTTTTAGTCCATTAGCAGATACCGCTCAATCAGAAAATAATGAATGTAACACATTGTTGCAAAAGTATGGAGCATCCGTTTTCGCTTTGTCAGTAGGAGCTCCTGCATCATATTTCAAATCAGCTCCAGACGACTGAACAATTTTACATTTGATTTCGAGAAAAATTTTTTGTAAATCTATAAAATTGTTTCGATCACCAGAGACTTCAAACTCTAACATAGGTCCATTTGGACTGTAGACAGGCCCCAATTTTTGGCAGAAACTTCCATCAAACGTTACTAAGAGAGCTGGCTTTTCAAATAAATCCAGAGAACTGTGAGTTGCTTCTGTTGGCAACAAATTAGCGATCATCGTTAACTTTGGCGAAAAAATCTGACCGACTTCTTTTCAGGGGCCTCCGAGTGGAAATGATGTTTTTCCGTTTGGTTACTGCTGCTGACTTTTTGGATGAGCTCTTTGACCGACTTCTTAGTCTACGTTGTCGTAGTGTTCTTTTCCGTGATCCGCCGGTCTGTTTTTTTACTGTATTAGAAATGGTGTTCTTCAACGCTTGCTTTGGAGATTTTTTACTGCTTACTACGTCTAGTAGCTCCGGAACGCTCTGTTTCAACAGTTCCTTTCCAATTCGTTTGGCAGTCGGTAGAATGAATCGACGTGCTAAGGGTAGAGCAACACGGCCAATACCCGCAGCCAAAGCTCCGAAGCCACTACCTCTTTGTCGATAGTATCCAGAAAAATGCGGCAAAGAAGTTGTTGCTTGATTTGCGTAGTATGAATCCATTTTAACTTGAAAACTTTTTGAATTGTAACGTCAAGAGAACTTTTCCTGTTCCCGAGAAGGGAACCAAGTCACCTGTTTCTGTTCGCAGCTCAATAGAAATGGATTGAATTGTGTTTGTCAGTAGCTTTTTGTAATCCAAGTTCGAAAAAACTATTCGATGTGTTGGTTCAACTTCGCACACACTACCGTTTTTTAGACGCTGTTTTGAATCAATGACTCGTAAAAGAGGCGCTTTGGCATCACCCACGTACTGATATTCAATAATGTTTGCATATACAAATATCAAGTGTTTACCAGCCAATAGATCCGCTGGTAGCTCTCCATAATAAGCTTTTGTGTCGTCACTTTTCATTAGTTTATCTGCAGTCGTGTTCATTTTATAGCCAATATGGATACCATTACCATCAGGAACTCCCTCAAAACCAAGGATACTTGGAATTTCCTTGCTTAGAAACGTAATCCCTTCACGTTTTCCAAACAAAATTTCGTATTTTCCAGAATTTTTTATTTCTCTGAAGGAAAAGTGAGGCAGTCCGGCTGTACGCTTTATTAATGCTAGAAGCTGATTTACTGTTTCAAATGTCCCTGGAATAAAGCCCAATTTTGATCCATTGTATGGTCGTGAGATAACATTGGCATCTGCGGCCCTTTTCGTAGCTTCTTCATATTCTTTCAAGCTGAAAGCAATAAAATCCCCCTCCACAACGTTTTCAATTTTCGTTGGAAAGATAATTTCACTTAACGCTACCCTCCAGTCGCCAGAAAGTTGAATTTCATCATTAAAAAAATTTCGAAATGACGCCAGTGTATTTGATTTGAATATTTGCATCGATGCAGATGATATAACATGTACTGTGAACTCATCTTCAAATTGATTGCGAGCCATTTTATTCGCTGCGTTCACGAACCAGTTGTAATTCTGGTTGATAGAATTTACCCTCTATTTTTTCTTTGTTTGCGTCAATAATAGAGTAGGTTGGCGGTGACAACGTCGGAATATCTGTAATCTCAAATACCTCGTCAGTAAAGGATTGTTTGTATCCCTTTCTGAACGCTTTGTCCTTTTTGACAATTCTAACAAAGTCTCCGATATAAAACTTGGGTTTTTGACGGATACTTGTTTGAGCACTCAGTGAGACCAGCCTCGGTACATCTTTCTTTGTAACCTTATTTGGGGCAAGTTTAGTGACCTGGTTAACACGTGAATTAATTGTGTTCACAAACTGATCCAATTTATCAATATAAGAGTATGTCCACTTTTCTTCAAGGTATTTGTAGATGATATTTTTCAGCGAGCGAATGTTTCTTTCTGCAAAAGCAGACTTTTTTTCACTGAAGGTGCTATATAAATGAATCCCTCTTTTCTCACACATGCTTTTGAAAGCTCCAAGAAACTCTGTACCATCGTCAACCCATACTTTTAATGGATGTTTGTACTTAATCATTTTTTTGAATGCTTGGGCTGCTTCTGTTGCATATTTAGTTTTCATTGGTTTTACTCTTAGATATCGTGACAGACAGTCAACTGCTACCAAAAGGTATTTGACATCTCGATTGTACTTTGCAAGTTTATCAACATGAGCTAAATCCAGAGACCAAATTTCATTATTGTCCTTTACAATGACTTTCAGTCTTGGAAACCTTGAACGAATTGAGCGGTATTTTGTGAAGGATGGTTTTGCTTCTAAATATGACCTCACTTTAGCCATTGACATTTTGCTTTGTGTATGAAGTCGCTTTGGGCTACCAAAAGAAGCAGGGCCTTTTGAATAAAGCTGCTCCAAAGTTTTTCTCTCAGAAGAAGAAAGGATCCCATTTTTTCGGTTGACTCTCTTTTTTGTTTGTCTTTTTGATTTTGACCTTTTTTCCTGTTGTGGCTCGTTTTGGGTTACCGCTTCCTGATGGTGGACTTTGTTGGGTTGGGAAGAATTCTTGTTCACTTTCATAGGCTTGTATAATTTGCTTGGCGTAAGTGTTTGCAACAAGTTCAGGCTCAACCGGGAGAAGAGCTAAAATTTTAGAGTATTCTGATTGATCAATTTTTTTAGTAGGCTGCTGTAAATCATACAAAAACTTGGAGACTTGTACACTTGTTGGTTCTTGATTGATGTATAGTAACTTGCTTTCCTATCCAATTGTAACTGCTTCCGATTGGAAGATAAGATCAAGCAAAATTTCTGCACGTTGGATTTTGTATTTTTCTTTTAGTTTCACTAGCCCCATTACTGATTCAAAATTTGCGGGGGCACTTTCTGTTTTTTTTGTGACAACTGGATCAATTTCGCTGTCATCACTAATCGAGTCCATTTTTTCGGGCTCGTCTACTTGTTTTTCCCGCTCTGTTAACACTGGCTCGGTTTGAACTACTCCATCTGTTCTTTCCACGCTGTCCTCGGAACTTGGCATATTTCTTTGCATGAGTGTTAACTGAGCTGCTTTGTTTCTATAGGCTGGGTTGTCGAGAATTTCGCTTTTTAATGGTTGTTTCGACATGAACATTCGCTTCGGAATCAGAACAAATTCTTCTGCATGCATTATGGTTTTTTCAGGTACAGAAAACAAGCAAAGCTAACCGTTTTTACTAGTTCTATTTCTCTCGCAAAAATTTCCTTTTTCGTCTTCAAACTTGTCTGTTTAGATAAAATTTTTCTGAATGAGCTTTCTGCGGTCTCTATCAAGTTTTTGTTGATGGGCACGTTACCATTAACTACGTTCAGGAAGCATTCGCAAAGAAAATAAATAAACTTTTTAGTTGCTGACTTGATTAACTTTTTTAACTTGATATCCGATACTTGTAGCATTTGCTGAAGCATACATATTTCTTTCTCTTTCATCAGTTAAATTTGTAATAACAGCTTTTGCTGGAGGTAAGTAAAAAATTGAGGGGCCTGGAGGCACAATATTAGAGGAATAACGTAACGCGTCTGACGTTTTTGGGTCCAGATCAATTAATAAATGACCAAAAGGTTGCTTTGTTGCTAACTCATAACTTTCTCTTAAAAATTGTGTGTTGTTGAGTTGTCGACCAATTAAACCAATTTGTTGAACATCACGAGGCGATTTAAATAAAATAATGTGTGTTGTATTAAGATCAGTAGTTCTGGACCATTTGCTCTGTTGAAATAAGTTGTGTTTTACGTATATCACACTGATTTTCTTATGGCGTCCAGCTGTCGCTAATTTAGAAAATTCTTTATCATTAAAAATTTCTTCACATGAATCGTCAAATACCAAAAGGCAATCATCTAGTTCTGATATTTGCTCAAAACTGGAAAACTTCATAAACTGAATGTTTATTTTTCTCTCAATGTACTGAAACTTAGGTTGTTCATGCTGGTAGAAATAAAATATTGATTCAAACTTGGGTGAGAAGGTGTTTTGAAGTAACATTTTGAAAATCAATTCAGTTTTTCCACAACATGATGGGCCACAAACAGCCATAAAAAGTCTATCGGTAGTTGAAATTATTTTATTCATATTTTCGGGTTAGGTAGAGCGTATCCGACTGTGCAAGAAAGGAGTGAAAACCAGAATGTTGATTCTTCACAATCGAGTTTAAAAAACACCAATTTGACCAAAGAAACACCTATAAGAAAAATTATTATGAAAATTTGGGTAAAATAAACCACCTCAGATCTTGGAACTCTAGAGTTACAAAACCGCCAAGATCGCCTTTCTTGGTGATTTTCGTCAAAAACTAAGTCAGTTATAGCTCCTCCAGCGTCAATGGTGTCCTCGGGTTGGGTCATTTGAAACAGTTTATTAAATTAAACAATGAATTGAAACTCAGGCTCATTCATAATTATTTGAGAATAAAAAACAATAACAAACAAATTGTGAGTTTTCATCAGTTTTTTTGCAAGCAATAGTATAGTTTGCATTCACATTGTCAGTTTTATCTCTGAACACAACTGACTCAACGTTGCTGTCTCTGATGCTCTCCTTAATTTCAGCCGGAAGACGTTCATCTGTTGGAGATATCTGAACTGGTACTGCATGCTTGGGCATAGGTAAAGGGATTAGTTTCAGTCTTCGCGCTTTCTCTTGAATAGACATGGTATAATTTGAAATATTCTAAGAGGGAAAGGTATTTTTTCAGTGTCTCTATTTCTGTTTCAGTACAGGTAACTTGTTGCTTCCTTAGTACAGTTTGACCACGGGTATCAACTTTCTCTTCTTTAACAAATGTAACCGTTAGCTGTTCTTCAGCCGTTATGTAACTGTAAACTGTCAAATTTGGAGACAAATTCACTTGAAGGAGAGATGGAGTTGATTTTTCCAAACGACGACTCATTCGTCAGCCACTGGTAAAACAATTTGGCCTTCTTACTAGCACAATGTCTACTTCGTTGTCGTTTGGGACAACTTACCGCATGTAATTCACAAATTGGTATGTCGCGATATAATTTTAGGTTTTCAACCTTTGGACATAACAACGTCTCCAAATTGATAACGTCTCTTTGGAATAACTTCTTCAAAGTGTCCGCCTTCTCAGTTCCTTTTGCATAAAATTCGGCAAACGGAAAACGAAGTTTGATGCTTTGAATAATTTGTTGCAAATAGCAATAGGGGTAATCTCCGCTCTCCCAAGCCAAACCATGAAGAAATTTTGAAACCCACTGGTAAGACTTTTGTTCACTTGAGGAAAGTATATTGAATGAACTTGGGGGTAGGAAAGAAACTGTATCACTGTAATTATGAGAACACACAGAAAGCTCTTTGATTATAAAACCCGATTTCTTTTGTCGAAAGCCTTCAATATCAAGAACAACTGGTCGCAGTTTCAACATTCCAATAAACTGAACAAATTTTTCTTAAATGTCTTCACATAGAGACAGAAAGCTATGCCTGTGACGTGACCGAGATACTCATTTGTGACTGGACAGGGCAATACGTAAGAATAACCTGGTCCTTTTTCGTTGTGTTCAAAGACAAAACCGGAAGCGTCATGGAGAATAGCATGCAACCTTAAAATTTTGTAAGCTTTGAAGTATTTGTCAAGTGTAGAATTGTCAATACCAATGAGCCCACCATAGGGTCTTAACTTCAGTGCAATATCCAAATCAAGATCAGGATCCAAGTAAAAACAAGTTGCTAAGAAATACAGATACCTTTCACTATACCCTGAATATTCTTTCTTCACTTGCTGGTATAACTCGTGAATACTTTACAAATCTACCGTTGCAATTGTTGCCATTGGGCGCTCCTCTGAGAAATGACACTTGAAACCTATTCACCCAGTTTTTGTTGTATAGGGAAGAGATAGAAACATAGAAAACAAAAATATTGAGAAATTGCATTTTAATTCAACCAATCATATTCCCACTGTTAAGGTTTTCAACGGTGACCCATTTAACTCCCCCCCCCCATCTTTCCACCCCTATACTGTTATGACCGCTTAAGATAATCTCCTTTATTCCCATGTTTATTCATCGTAAAAATACCCACTTGAAATAACCCCCTATATTCCCATGTTTAAGTATCGTAAAAAATACCCATTTAAAAACCCCCTATATTTCCATGTTTAAGTATCGTATTATTATCCACTCAGCATAAGGCCCTATATGCACACGTTTATGATCCCAGGAATGCCAACTTGGGATCACTCTCTATATTCACATGTTTAAGTATCGTAAAAAAATACCCTCCTAAAAAACCCCCTATATTCCCATGTTTAAGTATCATAAAAGACCCAATTAATGTCATCCCCTATATTCCCATGTTTAATTACCACAAGGATTACCCTCTCACCATAACCCCTGAAATCACATATTTTTGATCCTAGGAATTCCCACTCATGTTCACTCCCTATATTCCCATGTTTAGTATCGCATGAATACCCCCCCCCCCCGCTCTTAACGCTCTTATTATTTACTACTGATATTTCCCTCGCGGATTTTGGTTACCCTTTGTAACCTGGTTTCCGCAAAAGTCAAAATTGTTCAAAAATGGAAATCAGTTACAAAACGAAGACGAATATAAAACCTTTACAATTTCGCTTAATTAAACTTGTACAATTTCTTTGTACAAATTTCTTGACTATTAGAATTAATGTTTCAAAGAACAATTATTGGCTGAAAAACAAAATAATACAATGAATTATCGTGTTAGCATATTGTCAAGCGCACTCTCGCACTGTAACATAGAAAATTCTTTACTGTTTTAAAGAGATATATATCTATCTTTTAGATAGATCTCAAAATACTTTTTGCAGCACCAACTATTTTCTCCTTTGTTCTGAAACAAATAAAACATTGAAGCTAAACTTAAATAACCACAATTTTTTACATATTAAAAATATGTTAAAAAATGAGACATTGCAAAACTGTCTGCAGGCTTCTTTTCATAGATCACCTAGCTCGTTCAAAAAATATATTCCAACAAAAGATATCAACAGAAACCGTGTTTAATTATCAAACATAAAAACGAAAGATCAAAATATTTTTTTTAATTTCCGATTATAAATGCCTCTTGTTACAAAAGTTGTATTTTTCAACTCCCCGTGAATTGTTTTCAAACTTAAACAAAAGTCGTCTATTTCTTCGTCTCAATTCGTCTCTCCGCGCATTCGTCTCAGTTGTACGCCAATCATTTGAATGCTCTGGGAACCTCATGACGTCACCGTGTTCACAAATCCAGGGTTTTTCCACACACATGACTCTGTGTTTGAACCAATGAAAATGGAGATAGACTCCAGGGTCGTCAAAAGAGAAGGCATAAGTTCCAACGTCTGGTTGACGAATGAACAAATAAGGTGCCCGACGGACTACTCCCCCCACGTGGTTTCTGCGCAATGTGCCGGGCCCGAAACCCACGGAGAGTATGACGTTTATACACATGCTTGGGAAGTATTTGGCCTGTAAAATTGTTGGTAATACAAATTTTTTTTAAAAAAATAAAGGAAAAATCGAAATTTCGAGATTATATTTTCTCACAGGTTCAATTTATGGCCCTTGGGTCAGTTTTTATAAGATAATAAATTGCATTTACTATTTGTGGTTATTGGAAATAAGAATTCAAATGTTCCGATAGCTATCACAAGAATAAAAATAACATGAAAACCTCCAATATTTCTGCCGGCATCTATTTTTTCCTTCATAGAATTGCAAAAAAGTATAGTTTCTGAGAATTGAAGTACTTTATTGAGCACCCAGGTTGCCAAATGGAAAACTTGGTAAGGTCAAATTACGGTATCGTATAAATCTATATAAAGACCGTACTAAGATCTTGTTAAATAATTTACGGCCCGTAGTATGACGTACGTAGATTTCTAAGTTGCCGTTTTAAGGCTGTATCAAGATTCATAAGCGGACGTACTTAGGCCTTATCAAGATTAATAAAGAGCCGTACTAAGACCATACCAAGTTTAAGAAGGTGCATTAAAATACGGAAATAGCATTAAAAATGTCGGAAAACTTTCTGGTCAAGATAAAAATTAACTTTTTTAGAATTTTCCAGTATAAGTTCTGCGTTTTTGTCCTCCCCCTCTTTCATTCTGTAATACCTGAGAAGACGTTCAAAATTGCACGCAATATAGGGCGCCATTCTACGTTGTGTAACTTCGTATTGTTTCCGGGTAACGCTTTATAACTGTCGGGCGTATTTTCAAAACTTTTAATGTCAGAGAAATACCTTAAAAATCTTACAAAATTTGATACAGACTTGTACGGAACCGTTATGAATTTTGACATTTATCAGAGGTAAAGTTATACCCATTGTCAAAGAGTCAAGAAAAATTGACTTGCTTGAGATAAATACTATATATGAAGTCGTTTTTAGGACCTCAGGGTAACTACATCATTTGGCTATCGTGCTGCGGCAAACCTATTACGGCCTTATACGGCTTCGCACAAAGTTTTCTAAGGTTTCTATGTCAACGTATAAATCTTATTAAGTTTTCTAAGTTTCATCTAAGGTGGGCAGCGCGCGCGATTAAATCTGCACAGATTGTATATGTTATTCCCGTAAGCCATCAATTGCTGCGTAAAGAAAACTTTTATTCAACAATTTATTTGTCGGGTCAGCCGAAATATTGCACTGCAAATGAACTTATACAATGCCTGGGAATTATTTCGTCTCTGAAGTTATTTTGAGTCAACGTTTCAAAAAATTGAAGGAAAAAAGAACCGTAATATCGCACTGCAAATGAGTTTCTGAAAAAAAAACTGCCCAGGAAATTAGATAGTTAAAAGTTACTTGAAAAATTAGTGACCAAAGAACAAATAGCATCAATAGTACCTTAAAGTAAAGTGTGATCAGAAAAAGGTACCCGTTACTACCTCAATGTAATTTAGTGGCATCGAATCATCCGTGAAATTGGTTAGAGTCCGGAAGTATTGTCCAGGGAACATCTGTCTGTTGTCGTATCCGAACACCAAATAGTCTTTTACTTGACTACGGCAGCACTGCTCTGCAAAGTAAAAAGACATGATCACTAATGAGTGATGTCGAGTCTTGCAAGATTAGCGTCGTCATGCAAGATCATGCAAGATTAACATTGTCTTGCAGGATTTTGCAAGATTAACATCGTCTTGCAAGATCTTGCAAGATTAACATCGTCTTGCAGGATCTTGCAAGATTAACATCGTCTTGCAGGATCTTGCAAGATTAACATCGTCTTGCAAGATCATGCAAGATTAACATCGTCTTGCAAGATCTTGCAAGATTAACATCGTCTTGCAGGATCTTGCAAGATTAACATCGTCTTGCAGGATTTTGCAAGATTAACATCGTCTTGCAAGATCATGCAAGATTAACATTATCTTGCAGGATTTTGCAAGATTAACATCGTCTTGCAAGATCTTGCAAGATTAACATTGTCTTGCAGGATTATGCAAGATTAACATTGTCTTGCAAGATTAACATCGTCTTGCAGGATCTTGCAAGATTAACATCGTCTTGCAAGAGGTTGCAGGATTAACATCATTTGGCAGGAAACTTGCAAGGTTAACATCCGTTCTCAGCCAGGGCTCTTAAACAATGCGGACTTATCCTCAGCTTCTTATAAAATTGCTTACAATTTTTAACTTTTAATTTTAGAAATAATTGAAGTTAGTTTCAACTGATCTACTAATTGTTTATAAGAAATAAATTTCAGAACAAAAATATGCAAACAACTGCAAAATAAACATATAGAACTCATATATTTCTTGCATGCTTTGGAAATGTCACGAATTCTGTCGAGCGAAACAGCAAAAACATTGATCAAATTACATCTCAGTTTTTTTTTGCAAACATATTTTTAAGTGCAAACATTTTTTCTTTCCATCACATTTTCATATCTTTCCGAAAAAAACATATCGACAAGCCAAAACAGACTTCAGAAAGCAGCATTAAGTTCCTGTAATCATCTTTATGAAGGGGTGGAAAACTATTTTTCGCCATTGGCAGTTTATCACTGAATCGAATAATAAGAAAGTTGTATGAAGAAGTTTTACCAAACACTTTACTTGTCTCTTGGTTTCTTTTGGCCTATGCTCATCTGAAATTTGCGTCCGTTGCTTTTATTCCGCAGAACATTAAATTGGGTCTTTAAAAGCCATAAAAGCCATAAGGTCCAAGCAGTTTGATTTGAAATTTTTTTTCGATTAAAATCTAAATTAATAACTTTGGCAGAACAGAGTAAAAAGTTTTAAAAATACTTTTAGTCGTGAAAGGTGAAAAAGACGAAATTCTATAAAATATGAAGAAAATGAATTTAAATCGGCAAAAACTGACAAAACAACAACTCTGAGCCCCTCTGTCAGATATTAAAAAAGCCCTAATTTTAATTTTACTTGCAAAGCGTTTTGCCAACATTCTTGCGGCTGTTTTTGAGAATTATAAACAAAATTAATTAGGGCAAAATAGGGCTTATTAAAAAAAGTTCTTAAATTCTCACAAAATCAGCTAAATTCAACATAAAATTGGAGCCGAACAGTACAGCATATATTTTAGAAACGAAAACATTAACATTTTTGGTATATTTTAGAATTTATTCAGTAATTTACTGTAAGTTAAAAAGTTGCATCAAAGTTGATGAAATTTGACCTATGTTCATTATTAAAATGCATCACTTTATGCTCCTCGAAAAAAAAGCGAAACTCAAAGAAATCCTCCTGATAAAATATTCTACGCATAAAGGGCCTTCTAATGATACCATTCATATCTTTCCTCTCACATCTTTCCAAAAAAAACTGAATTTGATTTTTGAATCACAGCTTCTAATGTTAATTTTTGTGAGGCTAGAGTAAATATAGTCTCTAAAAAATTTTTAAGGCTTTAAATTTTAGGCTTCAGTGTCTAAAGTTTTCCCTGCTTTGAGCCTTATTGGTTCTGGACTATGTGAAAGTTTCTTCAAAACGTGACCAAACGAACCTTCGTTAATTTTGGAAACGAGGTTGAGTCTTTTGTAGATCGGGTACGCGATCATTTCTTGAAAGTAAGCTACCATCAGATATTCTGTCGTGTGTCTATCATGTACAGTCAATGCTCTATAGTCTGCGGGATCCAGCACTCCGAACTGACTCCGGTCAGATGTCAAGTCGAGAGGGCTAGTTGGATCATCTTCAAAAGATACAAATTTGTCAAGGCAGAAGTGAGTGCTGAAACAGTTGTTCTTCAAAAGTTAGTTGTTTCTACTCCTCTGAAAAAAAGTTCGGATCTTTTCCGTTTGGCTTAGTATACTTTTCCGTTCTTATTATCAGCTGTTTTGTCCGTTTGTTCTGTTTTAACTGTAGGCGGTTTGCACATTTTTTTTAATGTTTCTGATACTATCCTCTGATTCAAGTCTGTGTGCAGTTTCAATATACAAAACTTTGAAATAATTAATTCAGCTGGTAGGACATGCAATTTGAGAAGGATATCACGACAATGATCGAATTTGCGACGCATATAACACACTTTTATGCCCCAACTAATCTGTCGACTTATACGTTGTATGTTTTTGCTGACAATGTTTGTAAATAAACTCCACTGAATGACAAATGAGACAGGACTAAAGATTTGAAAACTTGAAGCCTTACTTCCAAAGGTATATGGTTTCTTACCAGATATAGTGAGCTAATGGCGGCCGCCAATTTTCTAAAAAGCTACATTTAGATGTGCTTCAAAAGTCAATTTTGAGTCAAGGTGTATTCCTAGATAATGAAAACTCTCAGCAGATTTTTTAAATTCCGTTAAAAGTAACATTTGGTTCTAATTTGTCCCTGGTAGAAAGATAAAGTAGTTCAGTATCAGCATTCAAAGTGAGCTGATTTTCATTCAAGTAACTGTCCGCCTTCAAAAAAATAGGTTTCTTTACTGAAATTACTTCTCCTGTTTCACATCGACATAAAATACTATTATCGTCTTCAAATTGAACAAACTCAAAGTCACTTTTATTTTTTTCTGAAAAATCGTTAACGTATAAGAAAAATCAGAGGTCCTAAAACTGTGCCTTGCGGTATTCCATGATTAACGAAAATGTGTTCTGAGACCTCGGTTCCGATTTTGACGCATTGTGATCTTTCATCGAGAAAAGATTTCAATAAATTAACTGCAGGTTCAGAGAAAATGAAGCACCCTGCATTTTAATGAATATTTTGTGCGAAGTTGAATTGAATGCTTTTGCAAGGTCTAAGAAAATTGCTGCAGTGTTTTTCTCATTCTCATGGCTTTCTAGTACTGTCCCGATGAAAAACAATACTGCATCTCTTGAAGATTTTTTGTTTGGAATCCAAATTGCTCTATATTCAACAGATTGTTTTTATTACTCTGATCCATCATTTGGAAACAGAGAAGCTTCTCAAAAAGCTTAGCAAAGGTTGGCATGATCAAAATTGGTCGATAATTGCACACTTGCGTTGTTGATTTTTTTTAAGAATTGGTGTGACATATGCATGTTTTTGAATAGTTGGAAAGACACTGTTTTGACTACATTTATCGAAAATAAATTGCAGATGAGTACCAATTGCGTATTTCGCCACCTTTAAATCCCACGCATGGACAACTCTTGGACCCGGTGATTTACTGTTTTCTAAACTGTCAATGGTTTTGTAGATTTTCTTTAAAGTCAATACCCTAAAAATGAATTTTTCAGAACAGTGGTCCAACTTATGGATATTGAGAGGAACGAAATCACCAGAATATTTGCCTATTTCCGCAAAGGATTTATCAGACTCATCGCAGATTGCTTTTTTGTCAACAGTCTTGGCAGCGCCTTTTTCAATTTAAGACACATTAATACCTTGTTTGTGGTTTTCTTATATCGTAGTTTTGAGAGAATTTGTATCGATTGTACAAATGATGTTTTTCTGCTATTAATTTTGTGAGTCCCATGGGTATCCAAGGTGTACCATTTTTTGTTTTTCGTTTTATTGAAGAATCACAGATCTGTAGAAAAGCATGTTGATCAAGTATACTTTCAAAAATTTCATTAAATTCTGTAAACATTTCATCACAATTTTCCTGTTGATACATAGGTCGCCAGTCCGCAAAAGCCAAAACACTGTTGAATTTCTCCCCCTGAGAAAAATTTCATGTTTCTTTTAATAAAATATATATCTTCGTTCCTCCCTATAATATCCAATTACTCAGATAAAATATAATGTTGTGGCCAACCTCAATGGGCTGCAAACAAATTTTCGATTCTACAATTTGATTTTTTGTCATGAAGCAGTGATCGATAAGTGATTGATTAACTTTGCTGATCCAAGTGGGGGTGTCCACATTTGTTGAGTTAAATGCCAGACAAGATGTAAAGTTGTCAAGTAATTCTTTCTCTTTTTTAATTGGTCAATGTTGTAGTCACCACATAGAAGAGGAATGTCCGTTAAGGAATATGCACTGGATACATCAGCACAAAACTCGTTCAAGAAAAATTCGGAAATATTGTTACTCGGATTGTACAAAAGATTCACCGAACATTTTATTTTCAGAGGTTCATTAATTTTGAGCCACATTGATTCAAAAAAAATTGCATTAGCTATCTCAAATTCTTTCTTACGTTTAGCATTGGAGTTTCTAGGGATCCAAACTCCAACACCCCCACCTCGCTGGACTCCCATTTGTTTTGATCGAGCTTTTTGTAGGAAAAGATGTTCATTGCTAATACTGAAATTAATGTCCTGCGGCTCGGAAATCCATGTTTTGGTTACTATAAGTATAGTTTGCGAATCTATTTGTTGTAGCAAATTCGAAAGGTCTTCAAACTTATTTTATATGCTGCGCGCATTTATGAGAAAAAACTTCAAACATTTTGGGATGGATCTAGCACTTTATCAAAAGTCTACAACTTCGATGTATTAAAGGGTCCACAAAGGAGTAATGTTTTTCTCAAAACCAAATTGCAAAGAAAATGAACAGCTTTGGGGGGCGCGAAAATCTTTGTGCTTTGTCATTTTGGCACAATCAAACGTCTATTTGAGAGGTCAGTACAATTCCAGAGAGAGAAAATTGTGCAGCAAAATACAAGCGCTAACAGATATATGTATCTTTTTAATAATTTAATTATATAAAAAATTTTCGTATATATATATATATATATATATATATATATATACATTTATTTCAGCACAAAAATCTTACATAATAATGAGCGGATATTCGCTGAAAATCGCTGCAACTTTGTAAAAAATACGGTGCAAACCGCTGAAGTTTCAAAATTTTTGCATTTGCTGAGCCTCGAAAACCTCTCTTCTGTGTCTTGTCCATAATTTTATCTGCTCTGCCTTTGCTGCCTAAACTTGTATGGATTTTTAACTTGATTTTTTAATGAAAAAGTTTTATAAGAAATGCGCTGCAATTATGTAAGACATTCGTTGAGAATTCAGCTCGTTTCTTACATATTTTCAGCGCTTTTCTAAAAACGTAAATATCTAATGTATGAGCAAATTAAAAGGTAAAACTCATGAATTAATTCTAAAAGCGTTGATACTCACTGAGATTGTGTAACAAATGCGCGAATTTGTGCGCATTTCTTACAAAGCTTCAGCGCATTTCAACGGATTATTATGTAAGGAGTTTGCGATGAAATTCTGACACGTTGAGCGCAATTCTTACCAAATCATGCGCCGACGAGGGTCGTGATGATTATTAACGTCAAATCAACCCTATCATAATAGCCATGACCCACCCACCTGATGTTCTCGCAGAGTGCACTATATTGTGAGAATGGAAGAGGGATAATAAATTGGAGTGATTCCCACCTCTCTACCACTCTTCTCCCTATCTCATTGTTCAAGTCAAGCAGATTCCTCCTCGGCTCGCCATCCACACCTGTATACATTAAAGGCTTACACATTGTTAAGTTGTTACTCATTGCCTGCCACAGTGATTAATTTTTTTATTTCATAAACAAGTACAGGAATACAAACAAGACAGAAATGATATCTGACTCCCAGGTTGATGTCCAGACCCAAATTTGCTTCTGATCAGACTTTCCAGACCAAAATTATCTCTGATCAGACTTTTCAGACCAAAATTATCTCTGATCAGACTTTCCAGACAGAAATTATCTCTGATCAGACTTTCCAGACTCAATGAGTTCTGATCAGACTTTCCAGACCAAAGGAGTTCTGATCAGACCATCTCCAGACCATGATCCAGACTCAAAATCAGACCATTGTCCAGACCTTAATCAGACTATGATCAGACCGAATTTCAGACCTAAGTAGCCTCTGATCAGACTCAGTCGAGACCATCTCCCCAGCTGACCACTCTGATCAAAAACACTCAAAATCGCAATCGTCAGCCCTCCCGTCCTTTACCCGCAACACTTACATTGTCCACTCTCCTCCCCCTATCGAGTTGAACTCCCCTCTCATCAGCCTTCTTCTCAACCCTAACCCCATCGCTTGACCACCACCCGCAACACACACACACACAAACACACACACAGACAAAGCGGTTACCCCACAAACGCACACACAAACTTACACACACACATTGGTCGAAATTTTACTGCACAATTAGCTATAAAATAAAAGATTTGCGATGAATTTGAATAAAAACATTAAACTTGCGCTCATTGCGATGAAAAATATTAACAGGTGAAGTTTTTCCACGCGCTCATGCGGGAAAATAATTACCACAAAAAGTTGAATTATACAAAAAACTACCGCTGATTTCACCGCTATTCTTACAACGTTTTACCAAAGGAATAGTTGTATTGAAAAAATGCAAGAATAGCGCTGATTAATCAGCAACCTTTAAAATATTAAGAAAGAAATAACACTCTAATGTATGTCGAACATGCTATCGATCAAGGAACACCTTATGGATAGCTATCAGCTTATGAAGCGCAGATAAGCATTTCAATCAAATAAGTTTTACAAATTTTTTAGAGAAAATTTTACAAGAGAGTGAAAAAAAGTCGAACTTCATGAAAAACGTTTGTTAATGACTTTTTGAAGACGTCAAGTTAGAAAGTCTATTATAGACCATTTTGTTGCCATGATAGTGCACCTTTTAAGTTTGTATAGAACTAAATGCCAACTGTAGCATTTTATACAAATTTTCCAGAAAATTTTTCAATAGTGAAAAAAGTCCAACTTCATGAAAAACATTTGTTAAAAACTTTTTGAAGAAAACGAGTTAGAAAGTCTATGATAGCCCATTTTGTTGCCGTGATAAAGTACCTTTTATGTTTGCGTAGAAATTATTCTGTGTTCAAAGCAAAGTGACCTCCAATCAGACTGTGTTCAGACCAATGTGACCTCTAATCAGACGGTATTGCGTCAAAAGTGACCTCCAATCAGACTGTGATCAGACCAATGTGACCTCTGATCAGACTGTGTTCAGACAAAAGTGACCTCTGATCAGACTGTGTTCAGACCAATATGACCTCTGATCAGAATGTATTGCGACAAAAGTGACCTCCAATCAGACTGTGATCAGACCAATGAGACCTCTAATCAAACTGTGTTTAGACCAAAGTGACATCTGATCAGACTGTATTAAGACAAAACTGGCCTACAATCAGACTGTGATCAAACCAATGTTACCTCTGATCAGATTGTTCTCAGACCGGTGAGACCTCTAATCAGACTGTGTTCAGACCAAAGTGACCTCTAATCGGACCGTGTTCAGACCAAAGTGACCTGTGATCAGACTGAGTTGCGACAAAATGACCTCCAATCAGACTGTGTTCAGACCAATATGACCTCTGATCAGACTGTATTACGACAAAAGTGATCTCCATCAGACTGTGATCAGACCAATGAGAGCTCTAATCAGACTGTGTTCAGACCAATACCACCTCTGATCAGACATTGTTCAGTCCAATGTGACCTCTAATTGGACCGTGTTCAGACCAAAGTGACCTGTGATCAGACTGTGTTGCGACAAAATGACCTCCAATAAGACCGCGATCAGACCAATGAGACCTCTAATCAGACTGTGTTTAGACCAAAGTGACATCTGATCAGACTGTATTGCAACAAAACTGACCTAAAATCAGACTGTGATCAAACCAATGTTACCTCTGATCAGATTGTTTTGAGACCGATGAGACCTCTAATCAGACTGTGTTCAGACCGAAGTGAACTCTGATCAGACTTTTTCGCGACAAAAAACGACCTCCAATCAGAGTGTATTGTGATAAAAGTGACCTCCAATCAGACTGTGATCAGACCAATGAGAGCTCTAATCAGACTGTGTTTAGACCAAAGTGATCTCTGATCAGACTGTTTTGCGACAAAACTGACCTACAATCAGACTGTGATCAAACCAATGTTACCTCTAATCAGATTGTTCTCAGATCGATGAGACCTCTAATCAGATTGTGTTCAGACCAAAGTGACCTCTGATCAGACTCTATTGCAAAAAAACGACCTCCAATCAGACTGTATTGTGACAAAATGAATTCCAATCTGACTGTGATCAGACCAATATGACCTCTGATCAGACTGTGTTCAGACCAAACTGACCTCCATACAGACTGTGTTCAAAGCAAAGTGACTTCTAATCAGACTCTGTTCCGACCAAAGTGACCCTTAACCAGACTGTATTGCGACAAAATGAATTCCAATCTGACTGTGATCAGACCAATATGACCTCTGATCAGACTTTTTTTCAGACCAACACCACCTCTGATCAAACAGTGTTCAGACCAATGTGACCTCTAATCGGACCGTGTTAAGACCAATGTGACCTCTGATCAGACTCTATAGCGACAAAAAAAGCGACCAAAGTGATCTCCAATCAGAGTGCGATCAGACCAATGTGACTTATGATCAGACTTTGTTCAGACCAAATTGACCTCCAATCATACTGTATTCAAACCAAACTGACCTCTAATCAGATTGTGTTCAGACCAAAGTACCTCTAATCAGACTATGTTGCGAAAAAAGTGACTGCCAATCGGACTGTGATCAGACCAATATGACCTCTGATCAGACTGTATTCAGACCAAAGTGAACTCTGATTAGACAGTGTTCTGATCAATGAGACCTCTAACCGGACTGTGATTAGACCAAAGTGACCTCTGATCAGACTGTATTGCGAGAAAAGTGACCTCCAATCAAACTGTGATCAGACCAATTTGTCATCTGCTCACACTGTATGCATACCAATGTGACCTCTGATCAGACTATATTGCGAAAAAAAAGCGACAAAAGTGATCTCCAATCAGAGTGCGATCAGACCAATGTGACTTCTGATCAGACTGTGTTGAGACCAAAGTGACCTCTAATCAGACTGTGTTCAGGCCAAAGCGACCTCTAATCAGACTGTGTTGCTATAAAATGACCTCCAATCAGACTGTGATCAGACCAATGTGACCTCCGATCAGACTGTGTTCAGAATAAAATGACCTCTAATCGGACTCTGTTCAAACCAAAATGACCTCCAATCAGACTGTGTTCAGGCCAAAACGACCTCTAATCACACTGTATTGCGACAAAAAGACTCCCGAACAGACTGTGATTAGACCAATGTGACCTCTGGTCAGACTGTGTTCAGACCAAAGTGACCTCCAATCATACTGTGTTCAAACCAAAATGACCTCTAATCAGATTGTGTTCAGACCAAAGTACCTCTAATCATACTGTGTTGCGAAAAAAGTCACCTCCACTCAGACTGTGATCAGACCGATGTGACCTCTGCTCAGACTGTATACAGACCAATGTGACCTCTGATCAGACTCTAATGCGACGAAATAATGCGAAAAAAACGACCTCCAATCACACTGTGATTAGACCAATGTGACCTCTGGTCAGACTGTGTTCAGACCAATGTGATCTCTAATCGGGTTGTGTTCAATTCAAAGTGACCTCCGATCAGAGTGTGTAGCGAAAAAAGTGACATCCAATCAGACCGTGATCAGACCAATGTGACTTCTGCTCAGACTGTATGCATACCAATATGACCTCTGATCAGACTCTATTGCGACAAAAAAAATGCAACAAAAGTGATCTCCAATCAGAGTGCGATTAGACCAATGTGACTTATGATCAGACTGTGCTCAGACCGAAGTGACCTCCAATCAGACTGTGTTCAAACCAACGTGACCTCTAATCAGACTGTATTCAGACCAAAATGACCTCTAATCAGACTGTATTGCTGTAAAATGACCTCCAATGAGGCTGTGATCTGACCAATGTGACCCCTGCTCAGCCTATGTTCAGACCAAATGACCTCCAATCATACTGTATTCAAACCAAACTGACCTCTACTCAAATTGTGTTTCAGACCAAAGTACCGCTAATCAGACTGTGTTGCGAAAAAAGTGTTCTCCAATCAGACTAAGATCAGACCAATGTGACCTCCGATCAGACATTGCTCAGAAAAATCTGACCTCAAATCGGACTGTGCTAAGACCAAAGTGACATCCGATGAGAGTGTATTGCGGCAAAAGTGACATCAAATCAGACTGTGATCAGACCAATGTGACCTCTGCTCAGACTGTACACAGACCAATGTGACCTCTGATCAGACTCTATTGCAACGGAAAAAATGCGAAAAAAAACGACCGCCAATTAGAATGCCGTCAGACCAATGTAACCTCTGATCAGACTGTTTTCACACCAAAGTGATCTCCAATCAGATTGTGTTCAAACCAAAGGGACATCTAATCAGACTGTATTGCTATAAAATGACCTCCAATAAGACTGTTTACAGACCAATGTGTCCTCTCATTGGACTGTGTTCATACCAATATGACTTCTAATCAGACTGTGTAAAAACTAAAGTTACCTCTAATCAGACTGTGTTCAGATCATATGACTTCTAATTAGACTGTGTTCAGATCAGAGTACCTCTAATCAGACTGTATTGCGACAAAAGTGACTGCAAATCAGACCGTAATCAGATCAATGTGACCTCTGATCAGACTCTCTTGTGACGAAAAAAATGAGACAAAAAAGATCTCCAATCAGAGTGCGATCAGACCAATGTGACCTCTGATCAGACTGTGTTCAGACCAAAGTAACCTCCAATCAGACTGTGTTTAAACCAGACTGACCTCTACTCAGATTGTGTAGCGAAAAAGGGACCTCCAATCAGACTGTGGTCAGACCAATGTGACCTGTGATCAGACATTGCTCAGACCAATGTGTCTCTAATCGGACTGTGCTCATACCATAGTGACCTCCGATAAGACTGTATTGCGACAAAAAAGAGACATCCAATCAGACTGTGATCAGATCAATGTGACCTCTGCTAAGACTGTATACAGACCAATGTGATCTCTGATCAGACTCTATTGCGACGAAAAAAATGCGAAAAAAATGACCTCCAATCAGAGTGCGATTAGACCAATGTAGCCTCTGATCAGATTGTGTTCAGACCAAAGTGACCTTCAATCAGATTGTGTTCAAACCAAAGTGACCTCTAATCAGACTGTATTGCGATAAAATGACCTCCAATAAGACTGTGGTCAGACCAATGTGTCCTCTGATCGGAACGTGTTCATACCAATATGACCTCTAGACTGTGTAAAAACTAAAGTGACCTCTAATCAGACTCTGTTCAGATCATATTACCTCTAATCAGACTGTATTGCAACAAACTTGACCTCCAATCAGACTGTAATCAGACCAGTGTGACCTCTGATCAGTCTGTGTCCAGACCAAAGTGACCTCTGATCAGACTGTTTTCAGACCTATGTGACCTCTGATCAGAAAGTATGGCGACAAAATGAGCTACAATCAGACTCTGATCGAACCATTGTGACCTCTGATCAAACTGTTTACAAGCCCATCTGACATCTTATCAGACCATGTTCGGACCACAGTGACCTCTGATCTGACTGTATTGCGATAAAAGAGACCTCCAATCAGACTGTAATCAGACCAATGTGACCTCTGATCAGACTCTATTGTGACGGAAGAAAAAAAAATGCGACAAAAGTGACCTCGAATCAGAGTGCGATCAGACCAATGTAACCTCTAATCAGACTGTATTCAGAACAAAATGGCATCCAATCAGACTGTGTTTAAACCAAAGTGAGCTAAATCAGACTGTGTTCAGACCAAAATGACCTCTAATCAGACTGTATTGCTATAAAGTGACCTCCAATCAGACTGTAATCAGACCAATGTGACTTCTGATCAGACTGTGTTCAGACCAATATGACCTCAAATCAAACTGTGTTCAGACCAATGTGACCCCCGATCAGACTGTATTGCGACATAAATGACCTCCGATCATACTATGTTCAGACCAAAGTCAGTTCTGATCAGACTGCGCAGAGACCAAAGTGACCTCTAATCAGACTGTGTTCAGACCAAAGTGATCTCTGATCAGACTGTATTGCGACCAGAGTGACCTCCGATCAGACTGTGTTCAGACCACCGTGATCAATACTAGGCCAATGTCTGAAAAGTCGAGTATTCAAAGTCGGGTGACACTGGGCTAGTTTAGTTGAAATAGTTACCGAAAGGGAAGATAATCCAATTGATGATCATTTTCAGAAATGTCCATGTTGATTCTAATTGTGGATTAAGACAAAAATTAAAGATTTTGAAACTCCATCGAACTATTGACACGAACAATAAAGTCTTTGAAATTTGTCTCATGTGAATATTAATAAAAATTTGTGTTAATTCCTTAAAAGGCAAAATTAAATGAAATTTGACTTTTCGGGCATTGAAAATTCTCACTCTAAAATGGAGGCATACCCAACACATCTTCTGTACAATAATGAAAAAAGAAGAGTTTTGTTAATATTCAATTGAGCCAATGATTTGGCCGGCAATGACCCGAATCGCTGGTTGGCTTAATACACATTGGAATGAAAAATTCATCAACATTAATGATTATAAATGCTTTTTCGATCCAATGAACATGGATATGTCTGCAGTAGTCTGAAATAAAGGACTGAAAATGCGGTACAAAAAAGTGACGTAACATTAATGAAGTTGTCGACTGTCCATTAATTAAGTCGACAGCAAAAAAAAAACAAAAAAAAACAAAGAGGTCCATCTTGCAAAATTTTGTTTTTAATGCTAATCTGTTTATAACAAAACAAGATGAGATGTGAGCGCACTTTATAGAAACAATCAGAAATCATCAGAGAGATCATAAGAAACCTAAACAAATTCCAGAAGTGATATATGGGCTTTAATAATTTAAAAACAGGGGGCGAATCATTTTTTAGAAAATGACAAGTCTATATATGAAGTTAATACTCCTTCCAGTTTTCGACAAAAGTCGTTTTTATCTTTATTTTTTTGTTTTAATTTGACAGGCGGATATTCCTGGTGCAGTATCGTCTTCATGCAACTCGATAATGAAATCTTCCATAAACATATCTTTGCAAATGGTTTTCTTCTTTTGCTTTTTTCTACACTCTTAATGTTTTTAAAGCTGTAATTTTTTCCAATATTGAACGCTTAGATTATAAATTAACAAATTGATACGAATTAATTTTTGAGCTAAACCAGGTAGATTCAGTTCTATGATAGAGCGCAGCCTGCTTAAGTCGACTTAGACAAACAAGTATAACCATAGGAAATTTCAATTGCTTTTGATCAATTATTGTTAACAAAAAACTAACAGAAGATGTAGGTAACATAAACTGTAGTGTGACAAGAACTGATAGCAAAGTAGACAGAATTCGTGCTTCAGAAATGCATTTGCAAAAATTATTAATGAATGTGAAGTTACTAAATGAAATGCCTTTTTACTGTTTTCTATAAAAACATATAAGTTTTTGAAACATCGGAAATTCGAAAAGTCTGTAATGCAATTTTCATGCTTACAGAAATTTCTCGCATTCTGCTCAGAAAATGTGAAAGCGGTTTCTTAGGTTTTATCAAAAGTTCGCTTGCAAGGGGTTTTCCATTTTTAGAATTACAAAGTGTCATAAAATATCTGAAAATGGCTTTAAAATTCTAAAAATCTGATACCAGATCTGGATATGTTTTGAATGTTTTCATATCATCCGTTCAAAACCTATGATACAACTCGAATGCCTATAATTCGAATGCTAAGAACTGATACAACTCGAATGCATAAGATGCGAAAACTAAATCATTAAAGTAAAAAAAACGATGGTTAGAACTGATACAACTCGAATGCATAAGATGCGAAAACTAAACCATTAAAGAAAAAAAATGATGGTTAGACGTAACTCATTTGGTTTGAGTTACACGTTTGAATTCTCTGCAAAAGTCATTTCCCTTTTCATTCGTTTTTTCAAGCTGGATTTCTGCGCTATATTACGAATTAATTTCCGCGCAAAACTGACTCGGTAATATTTGAAGCAAAAGGCGTTTAGATTCCATTAGGCTACACAAAATCATTTTTTTTCACTGAATCTAATATCAACAGTTTTATGGTATCGTATACACCATAAAATAAATTTTAGCCAGCATTTCTGCCTTCTATGCTGGAACCATTTACGATACTTCGCATATAATTCAAAAACTCAAAACCCACGATGAATTTTATGAGACCTGACATCTGACTGTGTCAAAGTAAAAAAATCGTATTCATACTACACGACAGAGTATACACAATGCATATACGACAAAGTACTTAGCCAGTTCCGGTTTTTAAGTTATCAGTTTTTGCGATTACGAATAACTTTTTTGGTGTCTAAATGTTTGATGAATACAATCTTTTTTATTGAAACGTGAAATGATTAAATCAATGAAATCCTGCAGGTTTGAACAGATTATCTGTTGCTCTCAAACAAAACTCTTAAACAGGTAAAATTTTTATCGATTAGCAACTGTCTTAGGGCCTTACGCCTAACTAGTATCTAAGTATCTAAATATGCAATTCAATGAAATTTTTTTGATGAGACAATTTCATGGTGTGAAAGGCGGTTCTTAATTTTAAAGTTGGACTCCCCTCAACCATCCCCTAACAATCCCCCGTCCAACCTAATTCAACTGGCGATTCAATAATATTAATTTTAGATGCTGCGTAATCGCAGCGGAACAGCATTAGGCGACTTCGGCCTTTCCTCAGCTGCCCTTTTTTCTTATTACTCCCCACATTTCAGACTGTTATTTCTATGAGCAGCATTGCTCTTTTTTGGCACTTTTTTTGCGTCTGAAACTTTCACGTGGTACCATCATTGCAGCCAAAACTGATCAGGCTATGGCCAACCTGAATCAATGGTTAAGTAAGAGATCATCCTGACATAGACAGTTTCACGGAGGTAGGGGGTTGAACTCTCAATCATTGGCGTGTGAATCACACACCTTACCTCTCGGCTATCACGCCTCTGGATCTCCCTCTCGTTTTGATCACCCCTCGTTCAGCCCTTCTATCTCCCCCCCCCCCCCATCACTTGACCCCCCAAACCCCCCATCACTCGACCTGGCATGCTAGCATCGGTAAGCCCCAACTGGCTACTACCAAAGCCAACCGCTCGCTGGTTGTTTGAGAACAATTCACTAGACGTTAGCAGGTTATGTTTTGCATTATTATCAATAACCGAATCACTCTCACCGGGGAGGATTTTCCCGGAAAATAACATGGAAAAGAGTGTAAAGAGTGTAAAAATGAAAAAAAATATTAAAAGAGTGTAAAAAGAGTGGACAAAAGAGTGTAATAACAGTGAATTTTTTTCAAATTCCACTCTTACACTCTTTTCCCGAATAAATAAGAGTGGAACACGGATTACACCCGAGTCCCCGCTAATTAGGGGTGAAATAGGGGTGAAACCTCCTCCCGGGTCGCTACCTACTATGAAAAATCTTTTGAGATATTTCTCCTGTTCTTGCTGCCGAATTTCCCCATAAATGATTTAACTGACATAATATTAGACTAAATACACAATTACGGCCCGTACACTAAGACAAAAAAAGGCGAAGTAAAGAGTCTAACCTGGACAGTTTGTGAGCAGTGATGCCATGATCAATAAAAAATTGAATTTATCTTTCATTGTCACCTCAATCGTTTTTATAATTATTTCACTTTCGTTTGATCATTCGATATGCTTAGTTTATTTACTGAAATGGTTGGTTAAGTTGACCCTGATTTTGAGCAATAACTTCAGCACTTCTATTGATCAAACAATAAAGTTGAGAACTATTTTGTTTGTTTAGAATATTTCTCAATACATTGGCCTTGATATGGCGAATAGTCGTTCAGAACAAGGCATTTTCCAGCTTGATTAACGCAAACTTTGTCTTAATGGATTTAAACAAGTGAGAATAAGTTTCAGGCAATAGTCATAATCCGACTCCAATGCTTATCTTGTAAGACTCTTTCAAATGACCTTATTTTGTAGACACTAGCCTGGTAAAAATGAACAATTCTTTCAGCAAATTTGAAGCAGAAGAAAAACTAGTTGCGGTCTACAAATGCTCGGAAAAAAATTCAATTGAGAGCCAGTTTTGGAAAGTTTTCAGTAGCTTTTTATCATCTAACTAAATTCAAGAAACATTTGCAACTTTAAATTTTGCAAAAAGAGTTGATTATTATTTGATTCCATTGAGATTTTTATTACCCTACCGAAAAACTTCTGAACTTGACAATGAATTTTTTTGTCCGCAAAATCAATGGAAATAGATCTCCAATAAACACAAAAAATTGTCCCAACATGCTACTTACTGCTAACCTAAAAATCTAAAACTCTTCGGGTCAATCGAACGCAAATGAACTGGAATTTTTTTTTGTCATGAATACGAAAAATTTTGTTTCAAAAACTGCAGAGTCAGCTAAGGACAGAGCATTCGCAAAATCGTGAACTTCCCGATAAATTTTTGTTTACGATTATAGACGAACGCGTAAAGTAAAAAATATACGTTAATGTATAGAAAAGCTGTCAATTATTCAATGAAATCCAAACATAAGATGACGAAAAAAAGCCTGGGAATGTTTTTACGCCCTGAAAAATACGGGTGAACAGAGATAATTGAGGGTAACTTAATAAACGTGCTTTGCACTTTTTTTACTGATTCTAGTTATCCACCCGGAGGTTGGTGGCAGAGTAAATCAGCGCTGAATCAGTATAGAGACATTCTGTTCTGATGACGCTGAATCAGTACAAGACACAGGCCAGTCTTGATTTTTGAGTAAATTTTATTTCATGAAAAATAATATGCTCAGCCTAACTATGAGTAATTTTCGGACTATACCGGATAAGTTTAGCCTGGGCAAACTCTATGACCGCAATATAATCATTATGAAGAAAATCTGCACACAAGGAAAATTAAAATAAGCTGGAAAAGCAATGTTTCAGAACTGAACTAAATTTTTACACTTGAAATGTACTGGTTCAGCGCTGAAATGCTCTGCGACTCAAGTCCGGGCGTTCACTTTTTCATTTTACTAGCAAATGTCACCAATTGCGGGTACCCTTGACTAATGAGAAAAAAGGCTCAACGATCAGAACACACAAACTGAGCTTTACATAAATCCTAATTTTATACTATCAATTCCTTTAGGAGTTTTTTTATAAAACTGAGAAAAAGTATTCACTAGCTGAAACGTGGATGCTTGTTTTCTAAATTACACGCGCAATAATGGGGTACACGTGAGTTAAAAAACATAGAGTTGAGAAGCGGACTATAAAAAGAACTCTGTTTGCAATATCGGTGAGCATTTCAGTTTGCACTGAAAAGATAGGCATCCATTTTGCCACTTTGTGACATCTGCGCTAGATTGGAGAAAAAATGCTTCTTCAGAAAAAAAAATGCACGTTTGCCCTATATTAGCATATAAGGACAATTTTGAAGGTTTTATGTCCCGAACTCGTTTACTATATGCATTCTGCATTCTCGTTTCAATGCAAAGGTAAGAGAAATGGAATTCGTGTTCCGTAATAAAAACGCTATTTACATAATAACCTTATGGTTTGCTGTGTCTTGAAAACGAGAAAAATTTCTATATCTAACATTTTTGAACCAGAATCATACAAGCTAAAAATTAGATGACACCCCCAAAAATGAACACAATATAAAAACTGGAACGACAAAAAATTTCAGCTTAAGCGACTGAAAAATGTGACACGACAGAGGGGCGCAATCTTTATAGCATATGTAATCGGACATTTCTCGTGGATCTTTTTTGATTAACAGTGCCTTTTTGGCATCAGTGCACATAACACATTATGAAAAAATTTTCTTTAACTAAGAAATTTAATTAAAGTTAAAAATTGTGAAGAAATTTTCAGGGCATAATCTGTGGGGAATGAAAATTATACACGAATAAAAATCGAACCAAAACAATTGCTGAATAATCTCATATGCAAACATAGTCATATGCGAGAAATTTTGGCTCGAAACTATGTCCAATATTTGGATAAAAATTTTAAGGAAGTTTGAAAAAGTACGTTGTGTTACAGCCGATAGACGTAACTGAAAGATTTGAGCAAAAATTATCAAAACTAACTTTTTTCTTGTATTTGCCAAAAGCAAAAAATTACAGACTCAAAAATTTTGTTTTTTGTCACTCTCCTTCCCTTCTAATAATATTTGCGTAATAGTGTAGTAGCCATTATAAACTCAGGACCAGAAATTTGAACAACACACAAACTCAATCTTTATTTAATTCGATTTACTTTTCTTTTTTCCCAAAGGTATCATCCAAAGTTTGCAGACTAAAATTTACTCCCTGAGAGTTTTTAGAAAATCTGCTGTTTTTTAATTTTAAAAATTGTATGTGTTTAACTGCCTAATTCAACTTGCAATCAGGAACTAATATAACTTCTTTCAAGCATTTAAACCTATTCATAAAAAGCAACCCGGACATGAGTCCTAGAGCGCTTCAGCGCTGAAACAGCACTTTTCAAGTGTAAACACTTAATTCACTTCTGGAACATTGCATCTCCAGAACATTTTAAGTTTCATTATGTGCAGTTCTTCTTCATTATTTTTATATTGAGGTCATGGGATTAGTCCAGACTAAACTTATCCTGTACAATCTGAAAGTTACTCATACCTCAAAATTAAGTCTGAGCAGAGTTATGTCATACTTTTAGCTTATAACTGGTAATTACTATAGTAGTATACACACTAGTTATATATAGACTAGTTTGTAGGCAATTACCACAAAGCCCATTTAGCTTAGTGGTTACGACTTGCTACTAAACTTAAATGTTACAAGTACGCACGCGGAATTTCGAATCGCATATAAATCAAACGTTGTTGGCGGGAATTAAACGGAGTACAATTTTTTCATGCAATAATTTTTACTCAAAAATCAAAACTGGCTCGTGTAATTTGAAACATGAACAGAGTACCGACCATCCAAAAAATCAAAATGTCTCTGTACTGATTCGGCGCTGATTTACTCTGCTACCAACCTCCGGGAGAAGAAGAATAGCTTTCTTGATGCCCTAATTTATTAATTCTGATTCTTATTATTGCTCTTCTTCAGCTCTTTTTTTTGTATTTTCAGAATTTTAGAGCTCTTCGTTTTTGCATAGGATACGTCTCTAGGTTCTATAAAAATAAGTTTTCAAGCTCTATAGCATAGATATCTAGGCTCTTTTGAGCTATTCGACGTGTCAACGGCCATTAATTAGCGTTTTCTAACTTTTTTTTAAAAAAATTGCATTAGTTTGCATTAGTTTGTAAATCTTGTTTATAAAACAATGCCTCAATTTGTAAACAACATGTAAATTAATAGAAATATTTACAAATTAAAGCAAAAGTTTCGGAATTTTTTGTAAGAAAAATTTGTAAAAATAATGCATCTTTTTTGAAAATATTTATAATTTTTTAATAAATTTTTATAAATTTATTAATAAATTTTTACAAAAATTCTATTAACTTTCGACCAGAGAAGGTCACAACAACCGGCTAGAATTTTTCAACCCAAAATTGAGTGAAAGTGCGACTGCATTGGTGGGGTTTTCTCAATCATCTGCCAATTGCAGTGCAATTAACCCCCCCCCCCTTCTAAGTTGAAATTTTGACAGGGTATTGATTACATCATTAATCCTGACATTGCAGCTCCACTCTTAGATCTTTTTAACTCCTCTGGAGAAATTATCCCTCAACTTCATGTCTTTTTACCCCATCTGCATATATTTACCCCCCCCCCCCCCTCTTACAACGAAATTGAACGAATTCAAGAATTACCCTTGACCATATACAGTTCCGAAATTGAGTATGAATTTGTCATCGAGTTATGGAAAAAACAGTTTACCAATTTTTTGAGTAGTTTACGTTACATAATTTTGAATTAATTAACGCCAATTAACGCAATCTAAATTTTTGCATATTTAAAATCCTTATATAAAATAATCTCATTTATATATGTCTATTTAAAGGTGTCAGGACAGTTTACCCAGTTCCTTTTTTACCCAATGCCACCTTACCCATTATATCCATTTTACCCTATTTAAAAGTTTGCAAACTTTGTTGCCTTGAAAATTTGATTATAGACGACGCAAGTGGTTGAAAGAATTACATGGAAGCAATAAAAAGTATACCGCCATATAACTACAATAAGCAACTGCTAGGAAAATCTACAATTTCCTTCTCTGGAGTTTGTATATTTTCCATATTGCGTTCCGTTTTCCATGAATTCATACCGCATTGCTGTTGGTTGTTAATGTATTATTTTTATACCATTTATGCATTTAGATACTAAAGCTTTCACTGTGGTTATTTTACACTCGTACAAAACAGAATAGAACAAATTTTTCTGTGTTATTTTTGCTGTTATGTTGATTGTTGCAGTTGATACGATTAAAACGCACAAGCAAATTTTTGATAATTGTATATTTTTCTTGCATTATATATAGAAGGTGTAATTTACCTTTAAAATAATAGGTATCGTTTCAAAAGCAAAGAAAAATAAAACAAGGTTTGAGAAAGTACCGCTGTCAAGACAAACTTTACGATACTTTCGTTATCTTTCTTTTGAAATTGATTTTCGCTCTATATTTGGATGATGTCAACTATAATATAGCTTTAGAGTTCATATAATACCTGTCAATGAATTCGAATTAATCCTCTTTATAAGATATCAGTTCTTAATTCTTAAATTCTGCTGAGAAACTTGAGTTGAAAGTCATCAGTTTGATCTGAAAATGGTCAACCCGCAGCGTTACAATGACTTGATAGGAATTCTTTATGGTTTGGGAAACGCTTTATGTCTGGCATTAACTGGCTTTCTGGCAAAGTTAACGAACGGTTATAACCCATTTACTTTAATGATAACTTCTGGTCTATGGTCGGTAGTTTTACTGACGTTTCTGAACAACAAGAAGTCTCTGAATCAATTTAGAAAGATCGAAAATCGCATTCAATGTATGTCATTCGTGGCATCAATTTGTTGCATGCCGTTGGCGGCGTTGTTTTTGTTTATGGCTCTCAATTTTATCGAGTATGCTGACGCTATGACTATTATGCAATCGAGTATTGTCTTCTCAAGGTAATAAATTACTGACCCCCCCCCCCCTTTGAATCAGTTTAAGAAGACTGAAAATGAATATCATTCCCCCTTCGTGTTAAGTCCCGGGTTTTAGAAGTCAGGTCCCCCAGTCTAACGTTTAGTGGATCTACAAAATGATATCAGTTGAAAACGTTTATAGCCATTAAAAACAAAAGGAGAGTAAAAGATGGATTGTTATGTCGTATCCACTTCCAAAGTTGGGTTACTAGATGGAAAGTAAAGAAAATCCGGCCATTTAATGTGGATAACTTTTTTCGATTCGAAAATATTTCTCATGTTTTTGACACCACATATCAAACTGCTTCAATTACCTAACAGCTGCCTCTTTCGAAGTGGTGTTTAAGAAACATTGATGTTAAATTCTAATTATCAGTGTAGAATTTGAAATTCTCATCGTTTTTTTTTACTTTCAAGTGCAACTACTCAACCTGTAGATCAAAAATGGAAAATCCTGCTGCAACACGTTATAATTTAAGGGTATAGCAATCCGTCTTTCGAGTACCAGGGATATGCGACAATGCGTAAAAAAAGGATGAGTTGGGGCAAGATAACTATACTTTGTATGAGGGGAGGGGGCAATTTCATAAGGTTTAGTTATCATCCGGTATTTTATTCACTGTGATCAAACTTGGAGGAGAGTAAGGGCATACCGTGAAGCAAGTTTCTTTGTTGTCACTTTTGGGGAACAGGACTTCAAACTTCCAAACAAAGCTAATTTCTTGTGTTGAGTGGTTGACCCATTGATTAATTGGTAGCGCCAGAGGTCTAAGACTGCTTTCGTTTTAGTTTGAAAAGCTCAAATAGAAGTCAGCAACGTGTAAAGAAGGCGCTCAAGCCCTTTGATTGTTGTTTTGAAGTCATAGCAAATTTTAAGTGAGAAAAGTTTAAACAAAGTAGTCCATAGTTGCGATGTGAACAAAATATTCTGTTTTGCCATTATATTACGATATTGCTTGTACGTTTCTTTTTTACCAATCGGATGTTATTTGATTACTTAAATCAACTCATTATCTCAGCTTGAGTTTCTAACGGCCGACAAGAGCACTTTTGGGACAAAAAAAACCTCAACAGATCTCTTAGAGCCATCAAACACCCCTTTCAATCTGTTAAATTTCGGGCGCTAGTCCGTCCGCAGCTAGTCAGCCAATGCAATGAACAAGATTTCACAGTGGCGCTCCTGATTGGGCTCTCGAGAGACTTTCTGACCGTTGGAGTGGTTGCGGTTGTAGCGGCGGCTGTGGTGGTTGCAGTGTACCGTTGGAGTGACGAAGAAGAAGACGAGAGACAGATTCGACTGGTGCAAAAACGAGAGAAGAAAAAGGAACCTCTGACCAGTGTCAAGTTGAAGCTTGACTGAGAGAGAGAGATTCGGTGTGTTTGCATGGTGGAGTGCGTGAAAAGCAGTTTCAGAGTTGACTTGAATCTCTACTAGTGGTATTGTTGTCTTTTAGATTTTCTTTAGTATAGAAGCCAGAGTGAGAAAATAGTTAGTCGAGAGCGAAAGTTAAGCGAGCTTGAGTTGGGATAGAGAGTTAGATTTTTTGTATCTTTTTCTGATTCAGAGAAAGTTACCAAAGCGCCAAGAACAAGAAATTTGTGAAGCAATGTATAAACGGTAGAGAAGAGTGAGAGTGAGACATAGTTAGAGTTAAAAAAGCGTTGATTGTTATTAAAATAGATTAGACGGTCTGTGCTCGTAATTGACTTTGTTGAGAGAAGAAGGCCATATTCTAGACCAGTTAGTTAATCAGCTGATATTTGGCAGGTGAAAATTTTGAGAAAAAATCAAATAGAGAGAAAGAAAGAGGGAGAGAGAAAGAATGTGTGTTGTTTTCACAGGTTTTTCTTCTTTCAAACAGGAGGCGCATGAGTTAAAGAATTTGACTTTGAGGGAGAGAGCTGCAAAAAGTTTGTGAAGTAGGCAAGTATTCGAGTATTGTAGAATATTTTGCATCAGATTCCTTTATTGGGAGGAATGGAAGTTATATGTGACTTGCCATCCGATTTTTGGAGAGCAGGATTAGGCAGGGCGGCAATGATGATAAAATAATACCGTATTTCTTTGACGAACATTTGTCTACGGTAGTTGAAACCAACTGTGACGGGATGTAGGAGAAAAGACGCGCAGTTGTGGGTTAACAGAATTATTGCATAGGCAGAAGTATGAAAAAGTAGATGGTAAAATTTGGGCGTGAGTATTCAGACAAAATTTCAGACCGGTGAAATTAGAGCAGTGTTAACTGAGGAAAGTTGTTGTACTCAATATACTGAGCTGCAGACCGTACAAAAAGTTGTGCAGTTACTAAAATTGAATTATGAGCAAGCAGAACAGTTGAAGTGGAGTATATTGAAAGAGATTAGCAAAGAAGAGATAGCAAGCATAACATATAGGGTTGATGAGACAACTGGACAAGAAGTAATTGTGCTCCTAACTGAAAAACTGACCGCGCATCGGAACATGACATGGGAAGAGGGAATGAATGAACAAGTATATCAAACCACCGCAGGATAACTGCTTGAGGAAAACCATATTGGATGGGAAGAGGATTGGGAGTGCCGTGAAAAAATGTTACCGTTTGAAAGGGAAGGTCCAGAACAAATAAACCTGTGGGATGCCAATAGAGAAAAAACATAGGGCGAAGCTAGAGAATATAGTTACTCTTGATGGTCTTGTGTACTACGTACACAACTCATCAGCGACTGAGGAAAAATTTGACTCCTGTTTCATGTGTGATTTTGATAACCAAGGTTAAAATTATGAAGACGAGGAGATCGAGGTTGCTTCAGGTCACAATAAGTGAGTAAAATGCACTCAAAAGACAAGTAAAATTGACATGATTTTTGTGAGTCTGTGTTTTTGAAACTAGTAGGTGGGCAAATTCGTGAAAGAGGTTCGGTCAATTGATAGCATTTTGCGGAATTCCTTATAGAGGACAGATGTGGAACTAGAGGGATAGATTTTGTCATTGAGGAAGAGCCATATGTAGTTGAGAACTTTAGTCGTGTTCCCAAGGGGATCGGAAAAAATTGTTGGAAACGGATAATGGGTTGGTGGAAAAAGCTGATTGTTGTTTTAGTTTTGTAGTTAGTAAGTCGCAACACACAAGTGTACTAGAATCCCAAGTAAGCAGGGATAATAAACCTGTTTGAGCCATGCAGTGGAATAAAAACGTGGCGGTCAAGAATCACAACGAAGGTACTCAGACGGGGAAGAAATTTTGGGTCGACAGAGAAAGATCAAGCTCTGAAAGTCACAACATGCAAGGAACGCAGTAACGCAGGCAACATAGATCATGGTAATAGACGAGAGTCGATCGAGGTGGTGTCAATAGGTTTTGGAGTTGATGTATATTGAGACGTTGCTGAAGTGATCGTGATACGCAAACCAATCGGAAATAAAAATCTGTCATTGGCCAGAGTTGAATCGTTTCATCAAGCGATGGACCAATCTCTACCTCGAATTACAGAAAAGCTAATCACTGAACAGATTCCACCACTTGTAACACAAGGGCTCAAAATGAGTTCGAGACAGTTGCTTTACAAATGTATCCTTTGGGTGAGCTCGTAATGCAGTTTTGGTGTGGGAGGCTACATCAGACTTTTCTCGGTTTTGAAAAAAAATCGCATTATTCAATTGTCATGTACAATTTATAAATACAATCAGGTAGTATAGACTTTCAGTCGAGTTCTTTGCTTGAAACTGGGAGGAGACGAAGGAAGTTTGAAGAGCCGATAAAGGAGGTGGATACTATGAGCATTTTACTGCGTAGTACAAGATCGCATAGAGTTAAAGGCAGTTTCAAACTATCAATTTGATTGTCAATTGGTAATCAGAGGCTTGCTTTTTCGTTGACGCTTGATACGGTTTAGAAGTTGATGCTAGCAGAGATAATACTAAGCAACCTGGCGGAGATGCTGTCGAGTAAACGATGTTGGAAGTTTAGTATACGGTGAAAGGTAGCTTTGGAGAAATTTTGGTGAAAGGTAGCTTTGGAGAATTAATACAAAAAGGTTCTTGTTGATATTGAGAAAGTTAAAGAATGTGAAGAAAGGAGGTACTCCTGATCTATCTGAAGGGACATAACTTCACATTGTTGACAAATCGTTTGACGACGGAGAAATAGAGAGACGGTATGACTTGGTGAGCAACTTGCTTTTCACCACGACTGAAGATTCGAAAAATTCGAAGCCTCTTGTGGGTGGAGCCTGGAGTTTTTTAATAGAGTTTTTGCAAGGTCTCAGGGACAAGGATGTGTGGAGGGTGGAAAGAGACCCAAATTATAAAGGTTTTCAATTAGGAGTAGCGTATCATTCTGTCAACCAGAGTTGAAGTTCAAGGACCAGATGTATTTCATTGTGGTTTTAGTCGTCAACCTTCAATGGAAACAAAAGTTCGGATCTATTGAGAAGTATCGAAAGTTGCGTCGAGTTGTTCTTTTACTTTTGTGTGAGGTATATTACATATTTTTAATAAGGACGAGGTTATATTTCGCGTATTCTTTTTTGAAAGTAGTGTCTAGACTTTTAGCTTTTTTTCACTTGCTGTAAATGAAATTGTGATTTAGTACTTGTAGATGCAATTATGATGTTCATTTGTAATTAGCGAAGGTTCAGACAAATGTCTGATGGACGAAAGACTAGAGGGAAAAGTGACACAGGTTGTTTCTTTGACGTAATAGCGATTCAGTAAGATGTGCATGAAACGAAATTGTTTGGTGACATAAAACTAATTGTTTGATCCAAACAAAGGTACCAGCGAACAGGAATTAAAGTAACGAAGAAAAGTGAAACAGTCTTCAGCACTTATTCGAGAGACTAATGGTGTAGAAGGGAGGAGTGCACAAATAATAATTCTCATTTTTTTTTGTTTCCAGTGCAACTACTCAACCTCTAGATCAATACTGACAAATCCCATTGAAACAAGTTTTAACTTAAGGTTTAAGCAATCCGTCTTTCGGTTATCTGTGATATGCGATTACAATAGTCAAAAACGGATGTGTTCTTTCAAGAAAAATTTACTTTGTAAAAGGAGGACCAAGTTTATAAAGGTTATTAATCATCCGATTTTTTACTCAATGCGATCAAACTTGGAGGGGAGTAAGTGCATACTGTGGGGCAGGTAACCGCGTTGTCTTTTTGGGAAATCTGTTTTATAGATACCGTGTGCTGACTTTAAACTTCCAAAAAAAGGCTAATTTCTTGAGTTGAGTGGTTGACCGATTGGTTAATCGGAAGAGTCAGAAAACTGACACTGCTTTGTTTTGCTTTCAATAGCTTGATTAGAAGTCAGCATTGTGTCAAGAAGGCGTTCAGTTCATTTGATTTTTCTTTTGAAGACATAGCAAACTTTGCGTAAAAGTGGCTGAATTGAAGCAGCCAATAGTTTCGAGGTGAACAAAATCTTGTTTGCCCTTATTTTACCTTGTTGCTTGATATTTAACTAAGGAGAGGACCATAACATCACCACAACAGAGCTATAGTTTAGGATTTGATCTCTAGAAAGGTTGTCAAAATAAAAACATTGTTGAGGAATTGAGTTAACGTAGCAAAGCTAGAAAACCGGAGAACCGCGATTAGATCAGGCTATTTAATTGGGGGTCTTCTGTAGTGAGATTTTCTGTAGGGATAAAGAAGAGTAGCTCTAAGCTGATTATTTTTGATTACAAAGAATACGAAAAATTGTGAACCAGATTTTGTAATAAAAACTCTTGTTGAATTTTGGTTTCTTTCAATAATACAAAACAGCCCTTCAACGGATCTCTCAGAGCCATCAAACCCCCTGTCAGTTTTGGGCGCCGGTCTGTATCCAGCTAGTCAACCTGAGCAAAGTACAAAATTCTTCAATCAGATTCCTAAAACAGTGTAGAATTCTTAATTTCCGTTTAATGGTGTGTTTTTTTCACATTTGATGTCTAATCTAATATTGAACACCAGGGTGTAGGTTTTAAAATGACAGTTCTTTATGATGCCAGATACTAGACCCAGTTTGAAGGCCCACACCGAAACTCAATGTCCAGACCAAAACAGACGCACGAGGGGGAGAAGTGCTTTGCAAATTATACGGTCTGGAAAGAGAAAAAGAACGGGCGATAGTCTGGACAAAATGTTATTTGAATGCCTGCTGAAAACACAAACATTTTTGATCGCACTGAAGTCTGGACATAGTTGAACGCATTTTAAAGTCTTTTGAACGCGCGATGAACGCATGAAAATTTTCGAGTTATTTTCCGTCTGGGACGGTCTATGCATATCAAATTTCGGCTGGGACCTCAATCTGGGGAAGGTCAGATTTTCCTATATTATACAGGCCTTGAAACTGTCGGAATTTTAAAACTTGCTTGAAGCAATTTAACCCGACTCTTTAAAACGCTTTAAAATTCTGACTTATCTTAAACCCCAGCGCAGTTCACGCTTAATGCCAGATTTTCTCAACTTTTTTGCATCAGAGTCAACTTATGAGATTTCCTGAATTACAGCATTAAAATGACGGTGGTAAAAATTAAAGGGTTACAGATATTGTTTGAAAAAGCAAAAACCAATTTAAATTTTTTGTTCTTCAGTTATTTTGAGTTAAGGTTTTCATACACAATTAAAGGTTTGCCATTCGGAATCCTTGCTTAAATTCATTCTGATAGTTGATGCAAACTGTTTGCCTGAAGCATATCCTTTTTTAATGACAGGGAGAACCACAATAATATTGAAAAGTTACTTGAGTTTCCTAAGAAATAGCGGTTAATCATTTTTTTCAAATTTTCTATTAATCGAAGTATGAAAAATGAGCCTGGCAATTATTAAACATAATGAGCATAGTAAGTGATATTGGACACGCTTAATTAAAAGGAGAAACTTTGTGCACAGCTTTTCAATTTTTTGAGCTTTATTCCAGAATTTGTGGTTTCAAATTTTTCAAAAATCGAAAAAAAATTTTACCAATTTTCAAACAGTGAGCATGTTTAATCTCAAGTTTATACACACCCAGCCAAGAAAGTGCGCGTTAGTATTTTCTTCAATAAAAGACAGTGGTAAGGTGTGAGGCTTTCACAGCTGTAATTTTGTCTGTTGTGAGCTACCGCATACCTTGATAACTAAAAAAGATTGCTCTTCCTGGCTTAGCAAACGCAAAAAATTGGGCAACAGTTGTCGATGACAAAACACATGCTATCATGTCGCCAGTAAGCGCATGGCTTCCCTTCATTTGCGGGCTCCTAAAAAGAATCAATTCATTTTTGCCAAATTTGCATAACAATTGCTGATGTGACAACGAATGCAGAACACATTTTTTATATAACTGCTTTTTTATATAAATTTTTTAAATAATAATCATAGGTTTCAACACAGTGGCCCTCTGAAATAGTCCTTTCCAATTGGTGATCGGTTTTCGAGAAACAATTTTTTTCCTGTAATGCAAAATCAAAATGGCGCTGAAAAATCAAAAATCCTATTAAGATGGGGAAAAAACGCCGCGTCATTATTCGAAATTGTTCTATTCACACACCCAGTAGTTCTATCCAGTCATTTTTGATCTAAAACCCATGTTGGCGTCCCAGAGCGAGGCAACCTCTGGTCAGACCAACTCGTGAGAATGAAAGTCGGAAAAATTGACTTGACACAATGGCTTGGCGTTTTTCAGTAGTCTTTTTTGGTCTGTGACGGTCTGAAGAGATGTAACTTCGATCTGAGACCCCAAAATGGGTAGTGCTAAAATACAATCTGAGTTATGTTTATTTTCTGAAAAGTTTAACAGTTTTTTTTTGTTTTAGCCTGCTGGCATTTTTGCTACTGAAGGAGCCTCTGAAATTGGTTGACATTTTGTGCATTTTGATGGCGTTCACTGGTGTGTTGTGCATTTCACGCCCACTTATTCTATTCCAACACTTGGGTGTCAAGTCTAACAAGTTAGTAATAAAAATTGTTTCCATTCCATGACATTATGTAGCCAATGTCTGACTTCTCGAGTAAATTTATTCAATTTTGTCACTCTTTTCAACGACCATGTTTTAATATTAGGGTTAGAAACGTGTTTGCGGGGGTTCTACTTCCTTTCACCCCTATTCATTTAACCCCCTATCATTTAACCCCGATTTATTCACCCCTCTATCATTTAACCCCTCTATAATATAATAATAATAAAAATAATAATAATAATAATAATAATAATAATGTATTTCACTAAACTTGGTTTTGCCAAGCTTAGTAAGTCCCTAACGGGGCTTGAATTTGATTTCTCTCAAACACTGTCCATCCATATGGGTATGATTTGTAATTAAAATTCTTCTTAGCTAAATCAAATAGATATTCTTTGACTTCTCTTTTGAATTTGGGAGGACTTGAATATGGGTTATAGTTGGGAAAATCACGCACCAGTGACATCGAATTGTTGAAGTTTGCAACTCGGTAGAAAAAATTAGATCGGCAAAATTAGATCGGTTTAAAATATCCATTTTAAACTTTTTCTCTGAAGCCTTTCCATTTGCCTGAAGATAGTTTTACTGGCATACCAAACATTTGATCCATAAAACAGGATCGATATTATGTAAATTTTGACTAGGTTGCATTTGACTGAAATTTTTGTTTCACTTGGAATTGTTCTCTTTAGATAAGCAAGCTTCTGATTTGCTTTTTGTAGAACAAAACTTAAGTGATGATCCCATGATAAATTTTCTGAAAAATCTATGCCCAAGTCTTTCAGTGTGTTTCCTGTGAATTGGCTTCATTGCTGGGAAGATGCAAAATTTGCTTGTTTTGGTTTTTACGTAATGAAAATTGCAGGTTTTTAAACTTATCGAAATTGAAATTTAACCGATTCTCCTTGCTCCAAACAATAGCATTTTCAATATCTTTTTCCAGCTCGATTCTATTGTCTACAGTGCTGACGATTTTTGTGTCATCCGCGTATAAATAGCACTCATTGACAATTATTTCGGGTAGGTCATTTATATAAACGGAAAAAAGAAACACAGTAAAAATTGACCCTTGAGGCCCACCGCTGGTGATTGGTCGAAAGTCCGATTTTCCGCAAGATATTACAACTCTCTGCTGTCGATCAGTTAAAAATGACGCGAAATACCTCAAGAAAGCACTGTCAAATCTCATTCGACATAATTTTAAAAGTATGATATTACAATTGATGGTATCAAAGGCCTTTGCTATGTCTATATACACTGTCATTGGCATTTTGTTTGCTTCAAGTAACTCATACAACCTGTTGCAGTAGAGAAGTAATTGAGTGATGGTTGAATGATTTTTTCTAAAACCATGTTGCTCTACGCAAAGCTTTTGTTGCAGAAAGATCGAGAACTGTTTATACACCATACGCTCAAATAGCAGTGACAAGGAGCTAAGCATGGCAATTGGTCGGTAGTTCTTGATATCTAATTTGCTACCGCTTTTGAAATGGGGTCGTACATGCACTTTTTTCCACAAACTGGAAACTCACATTTGCTAACACAGCAACTGAAGATAAACAAAAGTTGATTCGAAATGTACGGTAAAGCAGACTTCAAAAACTTAGGGCTGATTCCATCAAAAGAGTTAGCACCACTACGTATGTATTTGATTTCCTCACTCAGAGCCGCTTTGCTAAACTGAATGTCATCAAGAAATATTTCTGGACTTTGATTAAATGGACTAACAACTTCAGAATCGTCTTGAAAAAAACAGAAGCAAAATAATTGTTAAAACATTCTGCAATGCTTTTGTACCCAATAACTTCTTTTTCCATGTACATCATTTTCTCAGGCAGAATTGGCTGTTTTGTTATTTGTCTCATTAATTTATATGCATCGTTCGTTGATCAGACTTTCCTTTTTTCAACGAAATGTTTCTTGTCATTATTTAGAGAAATGGATAACTCTTCTCTAGGTCGTGAATTTTTCTCTGCGCTTTGTGTATTTTTCAAAGCTGTTTTGTGTTTATTTTCTAATTGTATACTGTTAGAGGACATGTAAAAAGGCGCATTGGTTCTTCTAGAGGTTTTGAGTGGAATTGCAATGGAAGACGCTAGTTTTAATTTATGGTAAAACGAGTCGACAATATTACCAATTGAGTCAAAAGAAGACATTGGAAAAGTAAAATTGATTGTAAATTCGTCCCAATTAGCTTTGCCAATATTTAAACGCTTCATTTTAGGCAAGGCTTCTTGCTCAGCATATTCAATCGAAATTTCAGCTAACAAATACTTGTGATCTGAGAACGATTTCTCCTCTAAAATTTCGCTACATAAGTTAATATTGTTACTAAGAAAAATATCCAGGGAGTTTGCATGGGGTTGAAGTGATGACATATTTAATTCGTTCAAAACTACTTCTCCGTATGAACAATTACTACTTAAAGTAAGCCAATCTGTGTGAGTAAAGTTAACGTCACCATTCAAAAAGAAACTAAAGGATTCAATGGATCTTTGATATTCTTGGACATCTCTGACAATCTCCTGAATGGTTTTGCAGAACAAATCTGCACTGAGTCTATATTTGCTGTCAGCTGGGGGATTATAAATGGTGATAATAACGATTTTAACCTCCTTGAAGGAGTATAAGCAACAACAAATGAAATCTGAATTTGTTCGCAAAACCTCCATTTTGCATGATAACGTGTTTCGGTGTGCAATTAGGACACCCCCGTGCGGTCCAAGTTTTTTATCTGATCGCGACTGGATTGAATAAGATTGACTAATTAGGACTTCTTGGTTTCCAATAATTGGGTTTAACCAGGTTTCTGTGAGGCAAACAATATCGGGATTAATAGTTTTCAGAAGGATATCCAACATCACTCGTCTATCCATACTTAATAGTGAACGACAATTCAATGACACTACACGCAAAATTTTACTTCATTTTAGTCATCTGAATTCAGGAGAGTTCGTTAGTAGGCAACTTCTATAGATAAGTTAGTATCAATCATTTTGTTCCTGAAAAATAGCCTAGCTTATCTAATTTTAATGTCTGAACGGTTGATATTCAAGGTTTGAGCAAGTTTAAACCGATACTCTAGAGCTTGTTTTTCTTTTTCCCACTCATTTTTCGATAAAAACTGTTTTATAAAAATATTGTCGGCCTTCAATTTTGCATTTGACATCATCATGATTCTGCAATTCCAAGTATTTGAGAGCTTCACCACCAGCAGTCGCGGACGAGTTTGGGTTGAGTTAAATTTACCCAGACAAAAAATGTCTTCGATATTTAATGTCTGGATTCCAATTTTTCGAGCAAGTTCTTCAACTGATTTTTTGTCATGACTGATTCTGTCCAATACGGTTATCATTGTATCGCTCGTATTCTCTGAAACTCCAAAAACTATGATTTTGTTTTCTCGCTCTGATTGACTAGTTAGATCAGCATTCGCTCTCAAGTTCTCAGTTAACTTTTGAGGTTCATTCTTGTATCGTGAACTTTTAAGCGTCAATTTAATTTCTTCTATGTTGTTATGCATTTCACTTTTAATCTCAGTAACCTCTTTTCGCAAGTCGTCTCTTATTCCAGCAACGCTCTGTTGAAAATTTTTTTGCAAATTTTCTGTTTCGTTGTTTTGGTGACCTATGACGTTTGCTCTACAGGCTACGCAGGCCCAAAAAGCACCATTTATCTTGTCCAATGCCACAAAGTTCTCATGCGACAAATCTGTACATGCAACGTGAAACCATGAATTGCATTTAAAGCAGTTAATGCAGTAATTTTTGCAATTTAATTTGCAGGAGCCGCAAGAAAAATTTTCAGAGGCGTGGTTATTTGTTTTTGTGCCTTTCTGTTTTCCCATTTCTGACTTGTGCATAAAAATAGGCGTTGGGGAATGGTTTTCGATTGTTTTCACAGGCAAACCGCCCCAGAAAACTTGGGGGGGGGAGATTGAACCTTCACAGTTAGACCACCCCGGAAAATTGAACGATCTCACCGAAGAACTGATATAGAGCTTTTCGGCTAGCCCCCGTAGACCCAAATAAATAAACTGCACTCCACTTGCACTCCACAAAAAAATAGATTGTAGCAAAGGTGTGTAAGTTTTTCAATAAGAATTTTCAGTCTTCAAGTTCAAGATTCCATCAACTCAGCAACTCAGTCATACGCACGTGCTCAATTACAATAACTTGATATCATTTAGCCCTTCTATCATTTCATCCCGCCAATTATCAGTCGACATTAAAGGCATGTTTTGTCCTAATTAAGTGGATAAATTAATCCCACGTTCGGCTGTGATAGTTTCATATCAAGTCACACGGGCCGCTGAGGCATGGCCATGGCCCGCGAGGCATGGCCAAATGAATATATTACTATGATGAATTCATTAATCCTTATTTTATAGAAGGATTAAAATCGGGGTGAACTGATAGAGGGGTTAAAAGATAGAGGGGTTAAATGATACAGGGGTAAATAAGTCGGGGTTAAATGATAGGGGGTTAAATGAATAGGGGTGAAAAAGCGGGACACCGTTTGCGGGAACGAATTACAGTAAGCATATTTAGTTCAACTGTTCTTCAATTTTTGTTATATTGTCAGCTAATTTCCACGATGAGTGCTTTTGGGGCAAGTGTCAAGAATAATGGCATTGTTTGATAACTAATTTGCACGCCATGAGTAACTCAATTCCATGTTGTAGCTAAAAACTAAGATAATACCAATTAGGCCGCAATGAAAGAGAGCCTAATTGCTGATTATTTTCAGAAATGTCTCTCTCGATACTAATTGTGGATTAAGAAGACAAAAAGCAGTTTTGCAATTAACAGTTGCACTGGTCACAAAAACAATTAAATCTTTGAACTGTGTCTCAAATGATTACAAATGAAACGCCAGCGATAAAGTTTTGGGCTAATTACATGCTCAAAATTGAGGAAATGGGTTGTTTTCATCTATGATTGCTAGTGACAAACTGTTTGCCCATGCCCGGAACCTAGTCCCAAGGCATTTCAGACCTGAATTTTTACATTCACATAGTAAACGAAAAAATCAATTCTTAATCAGTATATATGCAGTCTATTTATAAGCATTTATGACCATGACAATTTCGGAAAAACTTTTCAACTCATGATATCGTACTTCCCGGACCTTGCTCGCAGTGCGTTTCATTGCTGAACCATTGACTTTCAATAGTAACCATTACTGAACCAGCAAGATACAAGTGTAAATGCTTCTGCCAGTCTGCCCAGAGTCTATTAAGAAGGATCCCACTCTGTCCCTTTTCTTCGCAGCCTAATTTACATCATTGGTGTACACTGCACAGAACGTTTCACATCATCAGACTGTACATACATCGAACATAGCAAGTTTTGAAAATTTCGAATAGCTGATATCATGCTTGAAACTTTTAAAATGGCGATACCCTCAAAAGCTATTCTAGCTCCAACTATACCATATATTGGCGCATCTGTGCGGTGGAAGTGGAGTTCGGAGGTGGAGGCGGGAGTAGGAGGTGGAGGCGGGGGTCGGAAGCAGAGGTGGAAGCGGAGTTCGGAGGTGGCAGCGGAGTTCGGAGCTGGAGGCGGAGGCGGAGTTTGATGTGCGAGTCAGAATTAGTTGTGTATTAGTAGTAGTAGTAGTAGTAGTAGTAGTAGTAGTAGTAGTAGTAGTAGTAGTAGTAGTAGTAGTAGTAGTAGTAGTAGTAGTAGTAGTAGTAGTAGTAGTAGTAGTAGTAGTAGTAGTAGTAGTAGTAGTAGTAGTAGTAGTAGTAGTAGTAGTAGTAGTAGTAGTAGTAGTAGTAGTAGTAGTAGTAGTAGTAGTAGTAGTAGTAGTAGTAGTAGTAGTAGTAGTAGTAGTAGTAGTAGTAGTAGTAGTAGTAGTAGTAGTAGTAGTAGTAGTAGTAGTAGTAGTAGTAGTAGTAGTAGTAGTAGTAGTAGTAGTAGTAGTAGTAGTAGTAGTAGTAGTAGTAGTAGTAGTAGTAGTAGTAGTAGTAGTAGTAGTAGTAGTAGTAGTAGTAGTAGTAGTAGTAGTAGTAGTAGTAGTAGTAGTAGTAGTAGTAGTAGTAGTAGTAGTAGTAGTAGTAGTAGTAGTAGTAGTAGTAGTAGTAGTAGTAGTAGTAGTAGTAGTAGTAGTAGTAGTAGTAGTAGTAGTAGTAGTAGTAGTAGTAGTAGTAGTAGTAGTAGTAGTAGTAGTAGTAGTAGTAGTAGTAGTAGTAGTAGTAGTAGTAGTAGTAGTAGTAGTAGTAGTAGTAGTAGTAGTAGTAGTAGTAGTAGTAGTAGTAGTAGTAGTAGTAGTAGTAGTAGTAGTAGTAGTAGTAGTAGTAGTAGTAGTAGTAGTAGTAGTAGTAGTAGTAGTAGTAGTAGTAGTAGTAGTAGTAGTAGTAGTAGTAGTAGTAGTAGTAGTAGTAGTAGTAGTAGTAGTAGTAGTAGTAGTAGTAGTAGTAGTAGTAGTAGTAGTAGTAGTAGTAGTAGTAGTAGTAGTAGTAGTAGTAGTAGTAGTAGTAGTAGTAGTAGTAGTAGTAGTAGTAGTAGTAGTAGTAGTAGTAGTAGTAGTAGTAGTAGTAGTAGTAGTAGTAGTAGTAGTAGTAGTAGTAGTAGTAGTAGTAGTAGTAGTAGTAGTAGTAGTAGTAGTAGTAGTAGTAGTAGTAGCCCTAGTAGTAGTATGTGCTGCGGATCTACGCTCACATGGTCGAGCTAACGAGGCACTGGTCTTCTAGTTTGTGGCGCAACTAGTCGTATCTCAGCCTTCAAACACCAAAGCAATGAGTACAATCAACCATGGCCCCGAGTCCCGGGTAAGGGGTGCTAAAAATCTCCCGAGGAACCAACTCAGAATTGCAACTTTAAACGTCAGAACACTGACCCAAGCCGGATCTGCTAAAAATCTCCCGAGGAACCAACTCAGAATTGCAACTTTAAACGTCAGAACACTGACCCAAGCCGGATCTCTAGAGGCTTTGAAAATGGATCTGGCGCGATACAAGTTGTATATTCTGGGAGTGCAGGAGACGAGATTGCAGGAGCAAGAAATTGATCTCGGAGACCACAAGCTCTACCTGTCTGACTCGTGGTTGTCTGGTGTAAAGTCGAGACAAGGAGGAGTGGGCGTTGCTGTAAAGAAGTCATTGATAAACAGCATCGTAGAACAAGTGGCTCTAAGTGAACGTATTTGCTACGTCAAGTTCGCGGCTCAGAGGAGAGCCAATCTAGCTGTTGTTGTCTGCTACGCACCTACGAATGAAGCTAGTCTCCAAGAGAAGGATTTGTTTTGGAGTCAACTTTCAGACCTAGTTTCCAGTTTCAAACATAGGGAGCGTATTTGTGTCATCGGTGACCTCAATGCAGAGCCTGGACACCAGTTGAATGACACCATGAGCTGCAGAGGCCCGTTTGGAATGGGTGAAGAAAATGAAAACTCTGAAAAGTTGTTATCATTTTGCACTTCACACAAATTGCTCGTAGGTGGTACATGGTTCCAGCATCGACAAGTGCATCGGTACACCTTCAACCCTCCCGATCCGAGTTGTCGAAAAAAGATG
>NC_134482.1:16000657-16052536 GCF_964194025.1 Convolutriloba macropyga
ATATATATATATAATATATATATAGTATAAATATATATATATATATATATATATTTATATATATATATATATATATATATATATATATATATATATATATATATATATATATATATATATATATATATATATAATATATATATATATATATATATATATATATATATATATATATATATATATATATATATATATATATATATATATATATATAGTTTATATAAATATATGTTTATATATATATATATATATATATATATATATTATATATATATATATATATATATATATATATATATATATATATATATAAATAGTACAGAAGATCAAGCAGTAACAATAATCGGTCTTTCCCATTAATTCAAACAATTAATTCAAATCAAAGGTATGATCTAGTCACACAGACCCCTTTAATCCTTTGTATGGTTGCAACTGGCGACCATTCGGCATAACCGCCCCCTATAAACCCCCTCCCCCATCACTCACTTTCTTTCTTTCTTCAATTTAACACCCCCACCCCCCCCACCCCTCCCCCTAACCACCCGACCCAGCGCAACCTACGTAAGAACCTCTCATTTAATTTTGCTATAATATTTGGGTCTCCCATCATACCCCCCCCCCCCATTATGATGCTGGGCTAGTTTATCTGACAACTAAGTTGGGGGGGGGGACTATAGGTTATCTGAACACTAAGCTGGGGGGGCGAAAAAATCGAATATTTATCCAATATTATATGTATATAAAAGATATTTTCATTGAATTTAGTCTGCGGAGATGGAGACGGAGGTGGAGGCGGCGACGGAGGTGGAGGCGGAGACGGAGGTTGAGGCGGAGACGGAGGTGGAGGCGGAGACGGAGTAGATCGGAGGCGGAGGGAATCAATTCGGGAAATCAACTGAAAGGGATAGGGCGAAGCATCGAGTTCAAAGAGCGCACAATACCAATTTCATTTAAACTCAAACATTTAAACTCTGTGAATCTGTTCATTTCCCGTTTTAGTAAGCTGCATGTTTTTGGCATATTCATTTCTTAATTCATTTGTCAATTCAAAACCGCCTTTTGAGTAGAGCATAATTATAGCATTGAGTGAGCATAGCATTGAGTAGAGCATAGCATTGAGTAGAGCATAGCATTGAGTAGCGCGTATAAATAGATTTACATGTATCTGTCTATGCCTGAGTCATATGCAGAAAGCTGCAAACACGCATCCTGCGCATATAATTACCCGCTTAAATAGCATAATGCGCAGATAATTCGCCGTACAATAATCATGCTGGGCATAAGAATAACCGAGAAAAGATTTTATTTGTCCTGTAATTGACAATGAAATGTCTAATATGTGCCATGAACAGTTAACTTGGAAGAGTAAAAAACATGTTGGAGTTAAAAAGATTCAGTACTGATTTACACTTGAAGCTAGGTCCGGGTTGTCAGATAAATTTCGATTTTTATCATGATCAGACAAAATTCAGTTTGACACCTTGAAACAAAACAGCATAAATTAGGGTAGGGTGGGGTGGGGGAGCTTGGTGGGGTGTTTGAGCAAAGCATCAGTATAGATCCGGGAGAGGGCGGTGGATGTTTGAGCGAAAGAAGGGGGCAGTTCAGAACAATTTCAGAGGTTGTCCTGATTTTTTTTTTTACTCTGATCATTGTAATTTTTGACACGATCATGATACTTGCCAGATTAAAATTCAAGCTAAAATTTACTATGATTCAGCGTTGAAAATAAATGTGACCTTAGTCTGGGTGACGAAATTTGACTTTTCATACGTTGACCCCGAAGTGGAAATTGGCTCTCGGTTGAAAATTAACATGTGATGGGCTAAGACTAATCGTGAAAGATACTTTGCTAGTTACAGTTAAAAAATGCAATTATTATTATTATAAATATTAATTTTGAGAACAAATTACAAACTGGGTCCTATCCAAAAGGGATATGACCCAGAGGCTGAATCGAACGTACAACAAAAGGGGAAAAGAGAATTAGATCGGTGGTCATTTTGATCTCTTAATTCAAGCATAATTTTTTTTAATAATCCAGGTTATGAATGTATCTTTTTTCAATTTTAGGGACTACCCTCTGAGACAACTTGGTGCTTTTCTTTCCGGACTGGCTGCAGTTTGTATCGCTGTTTTTGCAATTGGGCGACGGAGAATTGTATTTATTGACTCACTTTTGCTGTCAACATTCCAGGTAAAAAATTTTTGTTAACTGTTTTTGAGCTCTTTCATTCTCAGTTCGATATATTTCAGCGCATTCGGCACATTTCTTACGCAAAATGCGCTCAAATGGCGATTTCGCCAAAACGCGGGCTTAGAACATGAAATTTTATCGATGTTAGTTACACTTCTAATAGCGGTATTTACGGAATTTATTTAGCAAAGTATATAATTTGTCGATAAAAATAGCATTAATAATTGAAAATTTTGATTTCTTCCATCATAACCCCACGGTTTTCCCGTTACGTAAAATAAAAATGGTAGAAGTTATTTAAGCTTGAAAAATTCGTCAATCATTTCGATTTTAGGGTGCTGTTACGCTAATAGTGGGCTCAATGGGCGCTTTCATCGTGCTACTACTTACGAGCAAACCTATTCAACCCGACTGCACGATCCGAGACCGATTATTCGTCATATTAGCGGGACTCGTTCACGCTTTCTGCTTTATTTTCAACATCAAAGTGTTCAAATATTTAAGTGTTGTTCACTCGACTACTGTGAAAACTTCTGTTTCGGCTTTTTCGTACGCTTTGCAATGTGCTTTTTCGATGGAACAATTTTCAGTGCTTTCGATTACAGGGTGCTCGTTAATAATTTCTAGCGTTTTTGTAAAATCTTACGTTAATTTAACTTGGAAAGGTGTTAGAAATAAACTAGTTATAGATGAAGAAAATGATTAAATTATTGTTAAATTCATTAAATTTTGATTAAATTTAATAGATTTTTAGATTTATAGATTTATTAAATTTTTGAGATTATTTTAGTGATGTTTTTGATTTTAGAATGTAAATTAAACATTTTGATTCCTTTTAGTCTGCTATTAACTGGAAGAAGTGCTTAAATACAATAAAATTAATTGCGGTATGAACAGCTAATTAATTTCAGTTTTAATTCCAAAAAAAAATATCTTAACCGGCTATCCCGAGTCGTGTTATATAGCATAAAAATACACAAATTCTTGGGGCATGAAAGTTTGTTTGTCTTAAAACTAAATAGGATAATTGCTGAGACAGTCTTTGTAAAAAAATTGATCCAGAAAGTTTTCCACATTTCACCACAAGACCTTCCCTTTTCTGCAATAAAGTACACAACCCATAATTTCATATTAGAGTAGTAAGCATGTGCGGACAAATATGCCAGAAGGAAAATTAGTTCACAGAAGGAATTATAAATTGATTCAATTTTGGGCACTCTTGTCCACAAAAGTCATAAAAAAATTGTCACCTTAGTTGCTAGTTTGTACCTCAATAGAAATTACTAGTTGTAAACGAAGAAATGACCAAACTGTATGGCATTGTTACTGGTAAAAAATTCTGATCAAAATTGATTAAGAGATTTGTTGAATTTTGTGGATTATTCTAGAGAAATTTTTGAGTTTACAAATTTAAATTATACATTTTGATTTTTGTTAGTCAGCCATTAATGGGAAGCAGTGTTTAAATCCAAAAAAAAACATATTGGGATTTAGCAGCTTTTCAAACCAGTTTTAGTTCTTAAAAAACTCTATTAACCGGCTACAACGAGTAGTGTTATATGCTAAGACAACACACAAATTGTTGGGGGCAAGAAAGTTTGTTTTCTTAAAACTAAATAGGATATATGCAGACATAGTCTTCGTGAAAAATTGATCCAGCAAATTTTCCACATTTCACCACAAAATTTGCACTATTCTGCTATAAAATTACACAACCGTGTCAGTTTTTTCCACAATCCATAATTTCAGATTTGAGAAGTAAGCATGCGCAAAAAAAAATGACACAATGAAAGTTAGTTCACATCTGCCTGAAAAAAGAAATATTCACCCCAATATACACGATGCCCGTTGGAACAAGCTTTTTACACATTGTTAACGGATAAAGCCCCTAATTAAAGCGCTCTGTGAAAATTTTTTCAATTAGAAAAAAAACTTATTTTTACGTCACTAATTCTTTTTATAACTTCGAGCAGGGATTTTTAGGTTGTGAAAAAACTAGTAGGTAAGTTAGCGGAGAGACTACATAACGATTTTGTAATTTTTGTTTACATTTTGCTTAAATTGAATTCCAGAATTCGTGCATTTTTTTGCTGTCGTTCATAAATAAGGTGTCAGAGTATACACTCTAGTCAGTAAGTTATGATCACTAGATGTAGCTTGAAATCATAGCTCAATTTAAGAAAGCATAGTAAGGCTCTCGCAGTGCGGACGAGTTGTCTCAGTGGATAGCACCAGATTGCAATCAATTAAGAGGTTGTGGTGTCACATTCCACAAAGGTCACAAATTTTACTCTTAGTAAATTGGTGTTGACAAACAATCAACACAAGGAGCTTGTAGTCGCTCTAATATAACGTATAAACTCTTCAACTAGAGAAACACTGTTGTAAAGTGGGGAAATCTTTGTTCACTTTTGTCGACAAAAACATTAAAAAATTTTCATCTTAGTTGCTAAATTTGTACCTCAAAATAATAGCAATTAACAATCTTGTGAAATATTTTATAAAAGAACATAACGAAGAGAGTCTGCACCGACGGAGGAATGATCGCAAAATCGTTTGCGAAAAAAATTCTAGCCGGTATATTTTTTTCAAGCTACCTATTAAAATTGCATTTTTGTTTAAAAAATACTTGCGAGCTATTCAAATTCGTGAGGTTTAGAACTAGAGCTAAGCTTGATTCAGCATCTAGTTTTTAGCAAAACATCTTCTTGCTACCCTGGTCAAGACAAAATTTTTATCTTGTAAAATTGTGCATAATTTTGGTTCCGAAATATCTCTTGTAAAATCTTTCTTGTTGAGTATTGTCGTTTCTTCTAGTCTTTAATGCCTAAAGCAAAGTGTTGTTTAGCACACCAGTTGACCTAAACTGACAAAAAGAACTTTTGAAAATCAACAAGCCTCTAAAAATCGAAAAATCGGTCGGTAAAAATTTGTTGATTTCTCTATTATTTGAGATTAGAAGAAAGTCATCATGCCTTATCACGATAACTATTTCTGACATCTATTCTTGATATCTATAATGACTTTCGATAAAATTAATCTCCAACGTCTTTTGGCAAAATATTTTAAACTTAGAACAAAAATATCGCAAAAGCGATAAAAATAGAATTTGAGGTAACATTCTGTGTACGTTGCAGTTTGTGTATAGGAGGTAAGGGAATGCTTATAAAATACCTCAAGTTTGGGCTAAATGGTTAATATTGGCATAGTAATGTTTAATATTGTTTTAACAAACATTTCAAAAAAGAGCCCAAGAAGAGAAAAACGGGTTTCCCGTATAGGGGAAACTTCAGACATCTTTTGATCTGGGAATGATCACAAAATTTTCATTAAAAAATTTGACATCTGCAAGTTATGAAGAAGCCACCAGAAAATTTTTCAGCAGGAAAACACATTATAGAGACAAAAATGGGAATGTTCAAAAAGTGTTGAAATTAAACGACTAGTATTTTGTGAGGGTTGTGCGAAATACGAGAATTGCAGGGAAACAGCGTCTCAAATTTTGATTGGACATTGCCATGATTGATGTATAACGTGCAACACAATATATGTTTCAAGAATAGTCTTCTGATAATTTAGAGTTTTTTTATAAAAAAAACTCTGATTTTTTCCGTTAGTGCCCCCCCCCTCCCACCACCCAGCATAGTGGGTGCATGTTACTTGCACCCCCAACACAGTGCACATGTCCCATTCGTACATAATGATTTTTATGTAATTGCACGTGCTCTCTAATTGGGGGTGTATAACATACTGGGTGGGGGAGGGGGGGCACAATCGGAAAGGATCCTGAAATTTTTTTTGGAAACTTTTTAAATATAGGCTGATTCGAGAAAAATGGAAATGAGTAACCAGTATTAGATCAAATCGGTTTCGCATTTTCAACATAAATAGCAATTCAGTACAAATCCAACAAAATTATTGTAAACTCTACTTTAAACAAACTTCCTTGACATTTCAATCTATTATTCTTGTCAAATAATAATACTTACTTTTACTTGCCATTTCATAACCAATTTTCAAGATACAAAATTTTACACATAATGGCAGCATTATTCAATTGTTATTATTTTTTCCTGTTATTTTTTCTCGTTTTATCTCAGTCGGGTATTGAATGTCAGAGAGCCCGACCTGTAAATTTATTCAGGAAAGGCCAAAAAAGTTTCAAGTCGACTGAGATTTCAAATAGAGATCCATTAGCTGCTTTCATAGCCAACAGCTTGCAATTTTCAGAGCCAAAATTTCCGACGCATCGACTTCATGGGCGACTAATTAAAATGCACAATGAGCTGGAGAAACTGCTAATGCCACAGTTGAGTAGAACAGCAGCAACTGATATTTTGCAGGATCTTCTGGCACGAGTAAACATAGGTTAGTATTGAAGACTGGCTTCCTTTAATTGAACCCCCCTTCCCCCCCCCCACACACACACACACACACACACACACACACACACACACACACACACACACTCACACACACACACACATACATACATACATACATACATTCACACTCACACACACACACACACACACACACACACACACACACTGTCGTCTTCTGAATTTCTGCTAGGCTCAACGGTGAGGGGACTCTGTCGCCAAGAAGATCGATCGAATAAAATAAACCAAAGGTTTTGAATTGGTGAAGCAAGCGTTACTTTATTACTCTGCTATTTCCCCTCTTCCACTCGTGTATGCTGTTGTAAGTTAGATTACCTTGAAATAAGTTAATTCACAATGGAGCTCGTAATATCAATTCTAGTTATTTAGATAACAAATGAAAGAAATTACTTGCACGGCAATGGAAAGGACAAAACTAAGACATTTTGTAATAGTAATTAAAATAATAATAATAACAACATCCACGGTTCACTTCCCAAACGAACTAAATCAAAAACGCTCACAGTATCCCAACTGGTCTTGCAATTACAAACTTCCTGACTTCAGTCTCACTCTCAATCTCTTCTTTACTTTTCACACTATCTTGTAACGTTTAGTCCCACTAAACCAACTATTTTCAATGGCTTGTGCAAAAATCTCTCTTGAGTCCAAACTTGAAGTTCTTCCAAAATTCTCCAACGTCTCTCAAGTCTGCCCAAATTTCTCTGTGTCAATTCAATTTATACTCAACCAATACGTTCTTATCTTAAGCAAACAAATTTAATCTTTTAAAATAAACATTGCAACTTACATTTGAAATCTGTCACATTCTGTAGGAGGGCTTTGTTTGCTATGCAAACAAACCAACATCGAATTATGCTCTGTCATTCAACTGCTACCAACCATTGTTCAACTTTCTCCTTATCTTAAGTAAACGACCTTTGGACTCTTATTTAAACAAATCTACTCCGCCTTATCTCATATATGCACTGGACATGTCCATTAGTTTTTGCTCAGTAAACATTGAAAGTTGCTCCGAAAAACTCTTATTCCTCTATTTCCGCTATCAATTTAACTAGCTGCAATCAATCACTGTCAAACATCGTGTGTTCAAAAAATAACTAAACTCAATCTGCAAGGCTATGAGCAATTGTTATTCTGAGTTCTCTCAACAATTCACGCAATTCCCTAGTTAGAACCTGCCGGAAAATCTTATATTCCTAAAAGCCCGTGTTTTGACCTAACACTACCATTTCAAAGTCATTCAGCCGTTCAAAAGGGGCAAATTTCCAGTTTTCGGCACTTGGGTTATCCAGCAGCACCGACTTTCGGTCGCACGCGGAAGTTAAAAATAGCACCAATTGAAGGCCCTTGAAAAGTTACACTAACCCTCCAAAAATCATAAGGCTGCTACCAATACTCCACGAGCAATTCAAATTTTACGTCCCAGAGCACCTGGGATTCCTCGTACCTCAAAATCGGATTCCTCGTACCCAAATTAGTCTATCCCACAATTTTCTGGTCAGTCGAAATTCAACTTTTGGAGAAATTGCTAACTCAACTTAAGTGCTAACAATCTTCCGGCAAAAAGAACCTATTTAACGCAAAATACCCAAAAAGTTATCCTAACCTTTCTCCATGATCATCTCACACATTACTCTAGACCTAATACCCATTGCAACCCTTAATTAGCCCTATATAATACTCAAACTGTCATTTTTCCGTTCAAAATGTCAAAAATCTTCACATCACACCATTTCCGGTGTTAATAGCTCAGTGATCGGTGGAAGGATTGGCCCAAAAGGTATACCAGCCTGAGAGGACCATTGGGTGTACCTGATATTAAAATTTGGTAAACTTCAGCTAAATATAACTCTCCATGGGGGCTGCGGTTTAAATCTGCTAGGTGGTATTTTGAAAAATTGATCATTCGCCTTTTTATTTACACTAAATCAACAAAAACTGTACTTAACTAACTCAGATCGAAAAGATGTAACCGGCTGCGCATCACTATTATACATGGAAAATCCTTAGGGGAACATCCCCACAAATTTTCAGAGTCCAGTGATAAAAATAACCTAAAGAGTTGCGTTGTACCGGGTTTGGGGTGCCCATTTTTTTGCAATTTCAAAATCGCACTTTTAGTTACTTCAAATTGAAATTCCAATTTTGATCGAAGTATCTAGTTCGTCTCAATTGATCGCTCTCTAGTCTACTTCTAAACTTAAATCACTCCTTTCGACATCGGCCCGATGCACAAATACACTTTGCTAAGTAAACGAATATAGCGACAGCTCAATACTCTTTTGTTCATAATTTTGTTTGTTTAAGGTATATCACTCAACTCCCCTCTCTGGGGCCTTCGAAGCGATAACCCTTTTAGAAAGAATGCTTATTTAAAACACCTAATTAACTTGTCTAAGTTTACATAAATTATCTAACTTACTCGCAGTATCTGCTTATTTTATGCTCCCTACACTCCTCCCGCCTAGATTATTAATCTCCCGAATAATTGCAAGCCGTTATCCTGTGACCCGATTCACTTACACCTACTTTAACAATAGTCGACCTACGGAAGTGAACCTGTTATGTTTCGCTCCGGGTTATTATACACTGACAACTACAAACTAACTACACTGAAATTCGAATATCGGTTGATTAAATCAAATTTGAAATTAATTTCGCATTTTCACATTTTAACCTGTTCTACCTAACTCATCAACACTGATTTTTGTTCAAACTCTATTGCCTCTGCAATACATTCTCCCCGGGAACCCCAAAATCACTGAAGTAAAAAAAACAATTCCAAAAATAGATCCACCAACACTACACATTTCCCTAATTCATCTTTTTTTGAAGATTTCTTTCTTTCTACGGCTCTATTGCTTGATCAACTTGTCTTGATAAAATAGATTAAAAAAATGTAGGCAAAAAAAAATTGGGTAAAAAAACTTGAATAACTTAGCTGTCAACATCTCTCTCATAATACACCCTCAACGTCTCTCGCACCTGTACATGAAAACATGGTTCCTCTGATGCTTCAATGGATGTCCACCTCTTTTTCCGCTGTAGCTACCACTTTGCCTGTAATCCTGCCATGACTGCTTTCCTGATGCTTCCAAACGGCTCCACCTCTCCTTCCGCCTCAATGATCGGTTCTCCAGCAACAGCTTTGCAATCTCCGGAAATCGCGATGCAATCCTTCTCTCCACTTTCTGCTCAACTTCCATCGAAAACCCGCTGCAGCCCTCCCTCCTAGGCTGTTGATCATCATGAACCAAACTGTGCAACACTGTATCCATTGACTTCTGATCGGACTTCCCTGTTCTGTCAACACCAGCACTTTCCCTTTGATGCTCATCCGTTGGTTTAACCAAAACACTACCACATAGCTGACTTTTATTCAATTGCGATTGCACCCATGCCCCAGCTCCCTTCCCAACTGTGCAAAATTACTCCGGTCACCTGCTGCCTTATCGTTTTGACCCTTCTGTGTTTCAGATACCAACTGCCGACCAAATCCTCCTGAACTCGTCCCATCCTCCAAAGCGTCCACATAGCACTCAGTTGTACACATTTGTGTCTTCTCAGCCACGTGTGTTGCATTGCAGAACTTCTGATCCATACCCCCTGTCTTTAACTCCATCAACGCCCAGGCTCCAAAATATCATTTCTGCTAGCTTCGACACCACCGCCAAATTTGCTCGCCATTACAGTTATATTGTCGCTTGCCACTGAGCTCAAATTTGCGGCAAAAGATGTTTCGCTTCTCGCATCGTTGACATTAAGTTCTTCTACATCCAAAAAATCTGTATCCGAAACATGTTCAAATAAATATTCATTATCTGACTGTTCATCGCTAAGCTCCTCAGACTCTGATAACAGTAGGTAATCCTTTTCCATAGCGTGATGCTCATCTGGTCCACAAGACTCAACGCTCCACTCAATGATGTTTTCTTCTGTTGGAATTTTCCTGAAGCCACTGTTTTCATGTTTGGCTAGCGCTGCTCTATAAATTTCCTGATTTATTTGACCACAAATTTCTTTTGTAAACTCGATCTCAGTTCCAGTTTGCACTTCATCGGCGTCACCTGGAATTCTTTTTCTACTACCACTCTCAGCAATTCTCGTATCTTCCACTTCTCCAAACAGATCTTTACTGACAGCTCCTTTTCTTGACACACCACAGCGGGACCCAATGCCAAACCCTTCAGAACCTCTGCCGGGTTGCCGAAATTCATCCATTGAAGAAGTGTCAACTCATCCACTTGTATCATCAATCACCTGAATTTGAGAACACTGCTGTCGGGTTCTCTGATCCACGGTGTCACTGGTTTCAGTGCATACTGCCCTACTTCCCGCTTTCTCTCTAACAAACAAATTGTAGCTTCGCTCATAAAAATGTGGATTGTCAGACAATCGTATGTCGAAATGATAGAGCGTCTCTGTCACTGTCCATGCATGCTTTTCTGGAGTCGACCGCCAATAACCTCTTGGTAAATCACTTACTGCATTCAAGGCCCACCCACACAATTTTGTAGGCAACCAGTTCATCATCTCTTCTTCCGTCCATCCAAGCTTCAAGCCAGTGCTCAAATAATGTTCACGCCAAACTTCACAAACTTCGTAATATGGTGAAAAAACGCTTCACCAACTAATAACCAAACATAATCAGACTGTTGGTAGTCAAATCGCAAATGTACGTCAACTTTCGTTGCGCTCTCAGCAGTTTCTCCGACGAAAAATATCGAGCGTTCTCCAAATAATCAGAAAATTATCCTGAGCATAAAGTAACGGAGAATTGAAGCCCACCCAAGAGCGCCACTTTCGTCTTCTGAATATCTGCTAGGCTCAACAGTGAGGGTACTCTGTCGCCCAGAAAATCAATCAAATAAAATAAAACAAAGGTTGTGAATTGGTGAAGCAAGCTTTACAATATTACTCTGCTATTTCCCCTCTTTCACTCTTGTATGCTGTTGCAAGATAGATTGCCTTGAAATAAGTTAATACACAACGAATCTCGTAATATCAATTCTAGTTTATTGGATAACAAATGTAAGAAATTACTAGCATGTCAAGGGAAAGGACAATTTTATGACAATTTTTAATAGTAATTAAAACAATAATAAAAACAACATCCATGGTTCACTTCCCAAATGAACGAAATCAAAAAAGCTCACAGTATCACAACTGGTCTTGCAACTACAAACTTCCAGACTTCAGTCTCAATCTCAATCTCTTCTTTGCTTTTCACACTATCTTGTAACGTTTAGTCCCAGTAAACCAACTACTTTCTTTTTGTTGTGTGAAAATCTCTCTTGAGTCCAAACTCGAAGTTCTCCCAAAATTCTCCAACGTCTCTAAGCTCTACCCAAATCTGTCTGTGTCACTTCAATTTTTACTCAACCAATACGTTCTTATCTTAAGCAAACAAGTTTAATCTCTTAAAGTAAACATTGCAACTTACATTTGAAATCTGTCACATTCCGTAGGAGGGCTATGTTTGCTATGAAAACAAACCAACATCGATTTATGCTCTGTCATTCAACTGCTACCAACCATTGTTCAACTTTCTCCTTATCTTAAGTAAACGACCTTTGAAATCTTATGTGAACAGATCTACTCCGCCTTATATCATATATGCACTGGACATGTCAATCAGTTTTTGCTTAGTAAAAATTGAACGTTGCTCCGAAAAGTTCTTATTCCTCTATTTCCGCGATCAACTGAACTAGCTGCAATCAATCACTGTCAAACATCATGTGTTCAAAAAATAACTAAACTCAAGCTGCAAAGCTAAGAGCAATTGTTATTCTGAGTTTTCTCAACATTTCACGCAGTTCCCCAGTTAGAACCTCCCGTAAAATCTTATATTCCTAAAAGCCCATGTTTTGACCTCTAGGGGTCAATCAGAGGTCATTCGTCCAAAATGAGAGTCAAGTTGATAAAACTAAATATTGTCACGGAAATTTCTCTCATACTTGCACCTTCCTACAAATTTTCATGGCCTATCTCCCACTAGAAAGCGAGCACTGACCGCACACACTTTTGATCGACCTCCTGGATGACACCAAAATTTCAAACTTCATAACTTGCAAAGTAGTTGTCAAAACGTGTTCGGTTAAATCTTTCTGTCAACAATAGGTTGCAAACAAATTGCCTGCCAAATTTCACGACCTACGGATTAGCCGTAGCGAGTCCTTTGCAATTTTTAGTCGTAGCGAGTCCTTCGCTAATATTTTTAACGAGCTGTGAGTGACAAAACTCGAAAAATCCGGGTTCGGAAAATGTGACCGGGTTGGGTATATATTGTCACTAACTGTCTCAGGACATCAATTTATTACCATTTCAAAGTCATTCAGCCGTTCAAAAGGGCAAATTTCCGGTTTTCGGCAATTGGGTTATCCCGCAGCACCGACTTCCGGTCGCACCCGGAAGTTAAAAATAGCACCAATAGAGAGCCCTTGAAAAGTTACACTAACCCTCCAAAAATCATAAGGCTGCTAACAATACTCCACAAGCAATTCAAATTCTACGTCCCGCAGCTCCAGCGTGCGCTAGTCCCGTGCAGGTTGGTGGGAGGTCTAATCTGACCTCAAAATTGGATTTCTCGTACCCAAAGTAGTCTCTTCCACAAATTTCAGGTCCATCCGACTTCAACTTTTCGAGAAGTTGCTAATTCTGTTTCAACTTAAGTGGTAACCTGGTTTGGGGTGCCCAGTACTTTGCAAATTCAAAATCGCACTTTAAGTTACTTCAACTTGAAATTCCAATTTTGATCGAAGTATCTAGTTCGTCTCAATTGATCGCTCTCTAGTTTACTTCTAAACTTAAATCACTCCTTTCGACTTTGACCTGATGCACAAGTACAACTTTGTTAAGTAAACGAATATATCGACAGCTCAAAATTCTTCTGTTCATCTTTTTGTTTGTTTAAGATATATCACTCAATTCCACTCTCTGGTGCCTTCCTTCGAGACAATAACCCTTTTAGAAAGAAAGCTTATTTAAAACACCTAATTAACTTGCCTAAATTGACCTAAATTATCTAACTTACTCGCAGTATCTGCTTATTTCATGCGTCCTACACACACATACACACACACACATTCACAAACACACACACACACACACAAACACACGCACTCACAAACACACACACACACACAAACACACACTCACAAACAAACACACACACACACACACCGACAGACAGACACCGGTTATTTTAACGGTTAAATTTCATTTTCCACCGCAGTTGTTGCAAAAAGTAGCCCTTTTACGGTTTTTGTTTTTGAACCCTCGGGCTGTCTCGGGATGACCTCATAATTGGAATGTTGTCCCACTTTTTCACCCCTAATTATTTAACCCCCTATCATTTAACCCCGATTTTTTCACCCGTGCATCATTTAATCCCTCTATCATTTAACCCCGATTTTAATCTTTTGTGAAATAAGGACTATTTAATTAGCAATATAGTCATTTGGCCATGCCTCGCGGGCCATGACCATGCCTTAGTGGCCCGTGGGACTTGATATGAATCTATCACAACCGAACATGGGATTAAGTTATTCATTTAATTATAACAAAACATGCCTTTATTGTCGACCGCTTATTGGCGTGATGAAAAGATAAAGGGGTTGAATGACACAGGGGTGAATAAATCGGGGTTAAATAAATGGGGGTTAAATTAATAGGGTTGAAAAGAAGTAGACACAATTGAAATAGTTATAAAAATACAACATTAGATTTTTTGACCCCAAATTTTTAGTGCAAATATGCATTTATTTGTAAATGAATCGCACAACTAATCTTAATACATGTGTTCTTATTAATTGCTTGCTCCTTGTGAACAATGCTTACATTAATTATAATTATTGAATTTTGATATATATACATATATACATATATACATCTATCTATCTATATATATATATATATATATATATATATATATATATGTGTGTGTATATATATATAAATATATATGTATATATATATATATATATATATATATATATATATATATAAATATATATATATATATATATATATATATATATATATATCCACCCTTAGGTAACTGAAATTCACCTTTAGTGTAATTAAAATCCATGCCTTTGATATTTTGAGATTTTAGGTAACTAAATTTCTTTCTACAAATCAAGGTCATCAAATTTCACGCTTTTTGATTTTTCGCACAAATATACGACAGCTGTCATTGTGAAATTTAATTGAACTAATTTTTTGAACAGTACTTAAGAAGATACGTTTTTCAATTGTCCTGCTGAAATGGTGAGTAGATTTCACGTCAGTTCTACTTACGAAAGCTGATCAATACATTTTACAAATTCGTAAGCATTATCCACAACCCCCTGTAGGACAGCAAAATTCGCTTAGGGTCAAACAACTCCTAATGAACAACTTTCTAATATTGTGTCTATTAAAACTTGTAGTCATTCAAATTTCATTGAATGAAAGTTCTGAAAAATTTCTAAGGCTTCAAGAGAGAAGCACAAGCCTTTTTTCTGGTAATTTTATGAAACTCATGAGTTCTCACGAAAAATAAGGCCCGCTAAATACCTCCTGTTTGTTGCTATGGAGAAGTCGAAACCATAGAATTTCATTTATAAAAAAAAGTAGTTTAACCAATATTATATAAGTTTTTTGTATTTTATGAAGTCAATATTCCATTAAATGAGAACATGAAAGTTCTGCGATTAAAATTTTTTTGTCAAGCCGGATTTTTATTGGGGTTGTGGATGAGCGCTCATTTTTGTGGTTATGTAATTCGTACAGCCTCAAAAACTTTTTCCTCCACGGGTAAATAAGTCAATAAAGCATAACAATAATAACAAAAAAGTTTTCTTTCAGAGCTGGAAAAAGCCCTTCCACTGCCAACAGTTTTGGAACAATTAGAACAAGAGTTCCGGTTCCATACGGAAATCCCAAACTGGTGGTCCAATGTCACTCTCTGCTTCAAGTACCTCCCGGATGTCGAGGGCAAATACTGCACTGGCGAGAAACTTACATGCGCGAAACCCAACCAGTATACGAATCAATTCCACGATTGGTCCAGGGATGCTGGAGGTTGCAAGTTAACTTGGGGGTTATTTTTCGATCCAATTGACGTCATTGACAAGTCACATCAAGAATCAGAGCCTCAATTTTTAGAGAATGTAGGGTTCAATGGCTATACCTACCCTGTTTTTTCGACCCCTGCGAAAATCAAACCCTCACTATCCCAATTACCAGATTGGTTCAAAGAAATTATTTTGTGTTTCACTTATCGACCATATACGGGTAAAGGTCTTGCGGCCCGCATAGCGTGTTCAAAATTAAACTCATTTTTGCCAGTTTACCACGACGAATTTGGTCACAAAGGGTGGCTTGTCGTTATGTCATGGTCCGTGTTTTTCCCCAATTTCAACCAGCAAAATCAACACCCCAGAATTCCCGCTTGGGCTCTTTCGACCCGGATTTGCATTACTCACTACGAAAAAATATCGAATCTTTTTTTAAAGATAACTACAAAAAAGGCAGTTAAATGTTCGTCTGGGAATGACTTTTCATATCCTTACACGGACAAGACTTTCTACAGAGCACAGGTCAGTTATGAAGAAAGTTTTCTACAGTGGTCATTAATCAACACGATGAACTTGACACTGAACTAAAAGTTGCTGTGTAATAAATTAACGATTTTGTCTTTAGTTATTGGTAAAGATCTTTTCCGGTTGTGCCCCCCCCCCCCCAAGCTTAGTGGATGCATATTATTTGCAACCCCAGACGCACGTCCTATCTTTTTACATAATGATTTACTATGTAATGGCACATGCTCTGTAACTGGGGGGGGGGGGGCATAACGTACTAGGGGGGGGGGGGGGTGCAAACGGAAAAGATCCGAAGTTTTTAATCTCAAAAAACCTCAATCTCGAAAACCTCACTATGTGCTGTCTATTCATTTATCATTTATAATTCTCTATAAATATAAAATACATATAAAATACATTGCCTTTAAACTATTTTCTATATTTTATAATTGATACTCAAAGAAATAAACAACGTTTCTTTCTGTCTGTAATATTCTAATATCATTCTCTGTAACTTAATATCTTTTCGGCAGCGTTTATTTTTAGCGAAAATTTGCGTTTGTATTGTAAGAATTTGTATCGGGATGATTTTTTTTCAAAACATTTATCAAGTCTTCGGAGAGCAAACCTTGTCATAAAAAAATGATCAAGTTACGAATCAAAATTCTATTTTCTCGAGTTATTTTACTAAAGTTTGTCAATGTTTTCCACGACTATGTTTTATGATAAAGACTCCTCGCCACAAATTTCCGCGATGTCACTGTTGCTCGCGGTTACTGACCGCAATAGTCAACGACTTAATTCGACCGAATTGGAAGAGAACCTATTTAATTATTATTCACAGCAGTACCCTCTGAATTCTGTCTAAAATAATTAGCAATTAAATTCTTGCAATAAGGTTTTAGACTCAGTGAAAGCTGAAAATTGTCTGAATGGGTTATATATATCCTGAAAATAACTGATAAAGATCATACCTTTCCTTCACCTATAATCTTAGATAAGGTAGCCATTTTATATCTTGAATAACACTTTGGACTTTCGCCGCGTGGTCCACTAAAAAATTGAAAATATAGTGAAGAAGTAACTTTTCAAGACCAAGTCGATCAAAAAAAGAGAAAAGAAAACAGTTTGAAGAATAAAGATTAATATTGGACAATTCAAAGGAAGTCGTAAAGCTAAAATGAGGTAATGCCGAAAAAATTTTGGTTACAAAAAATTGAGTTTAAAACGAAATTATTTAAAATTTGTACAAGGCGACGAGCATTACCGAAAAGGCACTCAATTCAAAAGCTTGAAAAAACGTTATTTATTTGGAAACAAAAATCCCCCTGAACCGTTCCAGTTTCTACCATCCTTAAAATTACTAGATGTAGGAACCTCAATCTAAATAAACTATTACTTAAAAAAGAGGTTATTGTCGTATGGCGTCCCATTAAATTAAAAGGAACATCAAAATTGTTATAATTTTGAAACCCTGTTGTTTTTGCACTACGTCGTCAAGACTTTCATGAAACTCGCAAAATACTATTTTAAGTGTAGTTGTAAAAATTTAGCAAAAATAATTTTCTCCCGAATTCATTATCAAACTTCGGAGCTGTTTTTCAAACAGCAAAAACATAAACAGTGGTGTGATTAAGATGAAAATTTCACAAGTGTCATTAATTTCAATTTTGAAACGCACCAGGTGAAACTTACTGTGTATATTGACAACTTCGCACTTGTAATGTAAAATATGTAATGTAATAAAAGTTGCTCTCGTCAATATTGTGCCGTTAAAAACAGAAACAAAAACAGGCAGGATATATATTGATGTAGAAGCTAAATACGCTAAATTTGGGCTCCAAGGTATTTTTTCAACAGTCCTACAATTTTTTAAAAAAACAAATCGCTAAAAAACAATAATTTTTGTTTTAGTGCTTAATATGTTTTCGACGCAACAACTAATATCTGCATTTCTTAGCTTACCAAAACAACAGCGTGACTCTGATTTAAATTTTGTACAAACCAAGTTGAACATTGTTACTAGTGGCCAATAACCGCAGAAATGTCTATGAATCAAGACAATTGGGTACAAATTTAGGTGCGATTAGTGAAAACTAGAAACAATGAATTTCTGTTCGAATTCTAAAAGAAAAGAATGATTGCAGGTATTTTATTTCAGGGAAGTTTTGATTGAAATTTAGCAATTTTTGAGTAATCAGTGCGTTGATTCCCGCGTGACGTATGCTGACTTCAACCATTCCTGCGTAGCATTGACAGCTCAACAAAAAAATACTGCTAATTACATTAATAATTTTCCCGAACATTTTTCCTTAAAAAATAAATTTATGTTGCAAACAAAAAAATGAAATTATTTTGCTCGGCTATGTATAGAAGCGGCTTACACTATAAGCGCTGCGCAGAAATTGTTAACAGTGACGAGTTAATAGTTGATTGTTTGACATAGTTTGCCTGTGTAATTGAGCATGAGCCTCTCGTAATTGCTATTAGCATCGCTGTTATTTTTGCCCGAGCGATTGAGCACGAAGCTCTGAATATTCGCTGTTAGAGTTAATTGCCAGTTTGTCCGAGCGATTGAACGCGAAGCTCTGAATATTGGCTGTTGGAGTTAATTGGCAGTTTGTCCGAGCGATTGAGCGCGAAGCTCTGAATAGTCGAGGCTACCGGTTTAGTTGGCAGAGTTCCCTGATTGCTCGAGCAGAAGCACGGAGTTTTTGTTGTTAGACTGTGGTTCATCAGTCTGTTTTTAGCTGAAGGATAATTCCAGCTGTGTTGATTGCGTTCTAGCACCTGCAGCAATCGGTATAACTGTAGAGGTGAAATAAATTAGGTAGGCACATTTCAGTCACAATCCAGCGTAGCCTGACAAGAGCTGCTACAGAAACTTTTCTGCAACAAGGCATTAATATTCCTTGTTGCATGAAAACAGTGTCCGCAACAGTTCTGGACAAGCTACGTTCGATTGTGATTGAAATGTTGTTCTCCCCTATTTCTCATTTATCGTGTCGGTCAACAGTTGTTTCTAACATTTGATTTCTCTGAAGACAATAGCCGTCATTTTTTTGTTGATCTTAACTCTCAATTTTTATATCTATCTCTGAATAAATTCATACCCGATACAGCGCAAGCGTTAGGGTCACCTATATGATAAGTGTTTAAATTACCTCTAAAAAAACGACTTCTGCGCTCACTTGACGGAGTTCCAATTGAAAACAACTGCGGGTCAATAGTGAACCTAAGCTGATCCCCAATTTCATGTGCTCTGCTGTTTTTGAGTTGTCTCAACGTTAAGTCTGTTTCCAGCTATCTAACGGCTGTTTTAGAGGGCTATCAAAAAAAAGCGGAAAAGCACATTTATGAGTTCAGGTGTTTCGTCAGTGTACCAGCTTTATGCATGGGCTAGTGAAAACTCCTGAATTGAAATTTTTGTATTAAATTTCGAAGCGCAATTTACGATCTGGCTAAAATTGGGATTTAAACTGAGGAGAACCCAAGAATGAGCGCAATTTATAGCAGTTTTAATAGTTGATGCAGCTATACTATAAAAATAAAAACACCAGAGATAAGATAGCGTTCAAGCTAAATTAAACTCGAGGGTGAAGCTTCGATATTGTTTACTATTGGCAAAGTAGGCTAGTCAACTCGAATCTCAACCGACAAAACCCGTGCTGATCACAGGTTGCCCTCGGATGATCAAATAAGCAGTCATCAAGAATTCAACAAAATTCTTAAACTCTGGGTCATCCAACCGCTTTGAGAACAACTCAAGCTGTATCTGATGTCGTTATTTCGGATGTCACTTGGATCAAGATAAAGCGTCAAGTCATTCGAGGCAGAGAGCTTAGTTTGAAAGATTGAACCCAGATTTAAAGAAGTAAAAGTCGGAATCGTTTGCCCTGAACTTAGTGTCCTAATTTTGGACACTAAGTTTAGGGCAAAAATTTAGACTCAACTACTCTAATTTTTGGAACTTGGATTAAACCCCAGTAAATAATCGGCTGCTTCGCTATCGGATACGAAGACGTTTGGTTATTTCCAACAGCTGTATGTTTTTAAGAAAACTTTTCTCACTAATCTGCAAAATTATACTCTTGAATGAACATAGCCGGCAGATTGCCGGAAAATAGCCGCGATAGACGCTTGTGGCATTACATGAATTGAAAAAACTATAGAAATAAAATAGACATATCGACCACCAGTCCTTTAATAGACCACTAGACTTTTTCGGTTAGCTTCGGACTGTCATTTTTATGAGACACATAAGCTCTATAAGGAGAAAATTAGGATCATTTCCGTTTGTGCCCCCTCAGCTTAGTTGGCGCAGATCAATTGAACAGCCAGAACACCAACAAAATCATCTAAAAAATTGAGAAACTAAAAGAATCAAACCTAAACAAAAATATACTCATTTATAAAACTGTTAAAGCTTTTAAACCTAAGGCAAAATTTTTTCCTTTAAAAATACATATTTCAAAAATACTCAAAACCAATTGTTGTTTCTGAAAACGCTCCAGTATTCTATCTGCAAAACCTGAAAAATATTTATTGGCCCTTGAAGATCGATTACCTCGAAAATGAACAAAAAATTTAGAAAAGAAAAGAAATCAATTGCAAATTATAAAGAAAGGTTACTGAAAATTGTGATATAAAAATCTTCAAAATCATTTCTGTGTCTCTAGGGTCTATCCAGTTATCCAATTCCAAGCTTTAAAAAACTCATTGGCTCATAGATATATAGGCAATAATTTTTTTTTTAATTTCAAACTTCAAAAAATAGAAATTCGTTCTATTATAATTTTGAAAGTCATTCAATTGCCCCCTAGTAACTAAGAACATACTATCGAACCCTGGATGAGGTTACCTGGCTACTGAGGCAAGAAAAAAATAAAAAAAAACAAATGTTACCTGGCTACTGAGGCAAGAAAAAAATAAAAAAAAACAAATGTTTCCAAAAATTTCTAAAAGTCGAAAGGTTAAATTGTTGAAAACAAATCTATTGAAACTAAAAGCCATGCAGTAACTTTTTATCAGAACGTGGAATATGTTTTCTCGCACTTGAGAACGGACGAATATCAAAAACTGGCAAAAATTTTAGGAAGCCTTAAAAAAATTGCAGATTTTATCAAAAAAATGCTAAAATTCGAGACATTAAAATGTTAAAAAAACCATTCCATTGTTACTAGAAATTATGCAGAGCCCTATGAACAAACCTCAAAGGAGATTGCCTGGTCCCCGAAAGTGGGAAAACTGAAAAAATGACGAAAATTTTCAAAAACCTGAAAAATGCGAATTTTGTCAAAAAAAAAAATTGCAAAAATTTGTGATAATCAAAGATTGAAACCTATTCTATGGCAAATAAAAATTTTTCAGTAACTTATTATCCAACCCCTGATGAGATTTTCTGGCCCCTGGGTCACAAACAACTTGAATAATGACATTGTCATAAAATAGGGAAAAAAAATGGAAGTTTTGTCAAAAAATGCTAAAATTAATGATGGCAAAAACATGAAAACCATTCAATTACCACTAGAAACTATGCAGTAATCTATCATCAAACCCTTTATCAAAACCTAGAGGAGGTTTCTTGACACCTAGGGCTAAAAAATCTCAAAAAATGACAAAAATTTTCAAAAAACCTGGAAAAAATTTCAAAAATTAGTATCATTTTGCGTGTTTGTGTTTGTAGTACCAAAACATATAGCTCATAAACTGGCCATAACAAGCATATTTGTCTCGCAAAAGGCCTTCATCAACTTTTAAAAACTTCAACCTAAGACTAATCAAAACAAAAAATCACAAAACATGAAAACTGGCACTATTTTGAGCCCAAAACTCCTAAAAATGACTTTTTTTTTAATCTGCAAACATGTAAATTAAACTAACCACTTGGTTAATGTTACATGTTAGAAATTTATTAATCAAACATTATTTTTTTCTAATTTATAACAAACTAAGGTTCGGTTTTCGTAAAATAATTTAATAAAAAATATGTTTAAATCCTGCAACCCTTCTGTCTATTGGAACTCTTTCGTGTCGTTTAAGCATTTCCGCTGTAACTTTTTGTTTAAATTTGGTCTTCGACGTTTCTTTTCTAATTGTAATTGGAAGTGTGTTCCATTTTCGAATAAAGTTACGAACAATTGAACCATTACTCCATTTTGACTTACATTTTTGTTCTAAGAAAAGGTTATGGGTTCGTTTGTTTACAATAATAGGCACGTTTTCTAAAAATCTGAAATGTTTATTAGAGCGATTTCTTGTTTGTTGGAGAATATTGAAAAACCTATTTAAAGACACCCGTGTTATTTGGAGCTCTGCTGGAAGAATTTTAGTCTCCAGAAGTAGATCTCTGGCAGTATCGTATTTGGTTTTCATAAAGCAAACTTTTGTATTTGGTTTTCATAAAGCAAACTATAAGCACTTGAAAGACTACTAAAACCCACTTTGGGCATCTAATGAAATTTAATGCCCGCTGGGCTTTACCTGTTATCCCGTTTTGAAAGATCAAAGTCATTGAAAAATGTGTGAACACATCTTAAAAAAACACAGCGCACCAATACAATTCAAATTCTTTGAATTGTAAAAAAAATTTGGAGCGCTATAATAGCCGCCTAGAATTGAGGACGCGGCTAATAAAAATCAATACTTTCATACCCTTTGGTTCTCTAAATACGTTATAATAAAATCTTAGTCCCCAATGCGCCTCGTTCCCAGCATTAAGTCCCTCGGGCGAATAAGATTTTGTTCTAACATAGACACGCACTGCTCTCGAATGACCAGCTAGGGCTCTATTTATTTATAATCTGCTTTCTTTAGACCACTACTATGATTTAAAAGCAAAAAAGGGACCTAATTGATGCGCACATTCAGCCTATGTCAATTAAATTAACAAGCGTAAAAACAGTCAGAACTCAGGTAGCTCAAGCGAATGAAAAAAGTTTTAGGACAAAATGTCAAAACGCTCAAGCAAAAGAATTGCACTAAAAGGACATACGACTACAATAGTTGCCTCAACTTTGTTGCAGAGCAATTAAAAACTATGCCTTTCCAAATATAGATCCCATTGCCCCTCCTTCCCTTTTTTGGTATAATTACGGTCATGGGGGGGGGGGGGGGGAAGCGTTAAGTGTTACCCAAACTACGCAATGATGGGAATGGGAAAAAATTCGTTTCCATATTCCGGAAAACAAAACAGAAATTATAACGTTAATTATCCTTGGAAGATAAAATTTGTGTTTGTTATATCAGGAAAGACATGTTAATAATAAATCAGTTTCCAGTTCAACAGTTTATGGTCCAGAACTTGATGTTAAGTTTCGTTTTCATTTGTTTTTAAAGTCCCAGAACAATTTTTCATAGTGCGAAGAGAATCAAGAACGCCACTAATAGACAGAACAACCCCATAGCCTCAGACAAGGCGAATCCCAAGATAGCAAATGAGAACAATTGCTGCTTCATTGACGGGTTTCTGGCGTATGCAATCAACATGGATCCAAAGATACTTCCGATACCAGCTCCTGACCCTGCGACTCCAGCGGCGCTGGCTCCAGCTCCAATATATTTCGCGGCGGAGTCAATGTCCCTTCGAATTGCGGTAGTATGAAGAGTCTGAGCGGACTGGACACTTGAAACAGCCATTGGTGCGCATCTTTGAGCGACTCGGCTAGTTAAAGCAACTCGTGGCATAACCATTGAAGCTCGGCAGAGAGAGTTCATTTTTAAATCAAAATGCTATCTGAAAAACGTTTACTTCTGTCAGGGCATTCTACACAGACCCACCCTGCATATTCGTAGTACAGCCGTGAAATAGAACTTGATTTTTCAAAGAATACAAAAAATAAAAGTCCGGGGCTATTTTATTCTCTTTCACTTACCACGCTTGTAAAAAAAGTCCAATATCTATCCTCGCATAGCTATCACCCCGTGGCATAAAAAACTAAAGTGTGGAAAAAACAGCAGTAGATAGATTATATTTCCTGTGTTGTTTTATGGTATGTCATGTATAAGTCCTGTAGATGTGTTAATCAATGAGATTTGTTAAGTCCATTAATGAGTTATCTCTATACAATCTACGGCATCAAAGTGCAAACAGGATTAAGAATGCCACCAAAAGGCAGAATAGTCCCATCGCCTCAGACAAGGCGAATCCCAAGATAGCAAACGAGAACAGCTGCTGTTTCATTGATGGGTTCCTGGCGTACGCAATCAACATAGATCCAAAAATGCTACCGATTCCAGCTCCTGATCCCGCAACCCCAGCAGCACTACATCCAGCTCCAATATATTTTGCTGCAGAATCAATATCTGGTCTGACAGAGGTAGTTTGAATTCCCTGAGTAGGTTGAACGGCCAGAGATTTCTGGGCAATTCGACTTGAAACTGCAATTCGCGGCATGACAATGGACGCTCTACAGATGGAGTTCATGACTATGTGTTACGTTAACAACTCTGAAAACCATAAATTAACCTGTAGTAAAACTTTCTTTGGATACGTCACGAAGAAAGTGGTCGTTGTAGGTCTTCCCCAATATAGTACCCGCGCTCATTTGCGCTTTTTTACGATAATGAAGACTATACGTTATAAGACCATTTACAATAAATAGACACAATTCCTGATTTTCTTTAAAAAAACACAATGGAGCCGCCTCTGAGACTGTTACTTCCCAAAAATGTAGCTGAACAATCTTATGACATTCATATTATTCAGCAACTGGATTAATACTTGGCCCAGAACTAGATGTTCCACCAACCGTAATAAAATTGCCAAAAATCTTGATCAGCTCAAATCTGACCTCAATGATTCAACTGCCAACCCCAAAATCCGGCGACCTATTGAAGTGTGCTTGAATTCTTTATTTGATAAGCGCCTTGTTTTGAGCAAGATGAGCAAGCTCAAAAGGACTGCAGTTATCAACTTTGGCTGGGTTGCTACAGATCTCACAATACGGGATCTCTTTATGTATGCCAGTCAAACTTGACAAAAGATATAACAAATCGAAGGCAAAGATATATGCCTAAGACCTGTCTGTGCTATAAGTCTCAATTTAAAATAGTTGGGGGGCTGAAAGTGTTAAATTTATAAAAGAGTAAATATAAAATTACAGCTTACTAATTACCAGTTAGGTTGCGGTGAAATCGAGATGAGCTGCAAGGCGATTGTTGTTGGGTAGTTCTTCAGTTTTGACGGGAAAAGAAATTAAAGTTAAATCTAGAAATATTTGTTTAGGTTTTTAAACAATGTTTAAAAACCTAAACAAACCAGAACTCACGCTAAAATATTAGTTCAAATCATAATTTTGACTAAATGTGAATGCATAGGGCAAAAAACTTTTTGTGCATGACAAAACGAAATTTGCAAAACCTCCACAAGAGGGATACTTATGGTTAGGGCAAATTCGGAATAACCCTAAAAATACAAGAACATGGACAAAATCGAAAAATCCGGAATAGGAATGTTTTTAAGTAAATTGATAACAAATGTAAATATGTGTTGTAAATAGGCTAAATATTGTACATAAGGAAAAATTTTCGATTGAATTTTTTAGAATGTTTCCTAGAATTGATGCGAATTGCAAGTAGTTTTTACAACGCGAAAATTAAGATCGTGCCTCCCCACCCTGAAATCATCCTTTGATAGAGATCTGAAATCCCACGTGGTATATGAAATTAAATGTAATGGATGCGGATCCATCTATGTTGGGCAAACAAGCCGGCATGTTACCACAAGGATAACAGAACATCAAAAGAAGGATTCACAGGTGGGTCAACATCTAGTTGAATGTCGTGGCGCCACGAATGACATTGAATGGAGAATTCTGGACGCCTGTCGGTCAGTAGAAAAACTAATGATCATCGAAGCTATATATATCAGCAAGCTGAAGCCGGCACTAAACACACGCGACGAATATAGGGGGAGGGAACTCACGCTAAAATATTAGTTCAAATCATAATTTTGACTAAATGTGAATGCATAGGGCAAAAAACTTTTTGTGCATGACAAAACGAAATTTGCAAAACCTCCACAAGAGGGATACTTATGGTTAGGGCAAATTCGGAATAACCCTAAAAATACAAGAACATGGACAAAATCGAAAAATCCGGAATAGGAATGTTTTTAAGTAAATTGATAACAAATGTAAATATGTGTTGTAAATAGGCTAAATATTGTACATAAGGAAAAATTTTCGATTGAATTTTTTAGAATGTTTCCTAGAATTGTTTTAATTGTCATCTCAGACAAATGTAAATACATATTCATTTTATCTTTTAACAATTTGTAAAACAGTTTTAACCTGACGATGAACGTAAAGTTCGAAAACGTTTGTTTTAAGTATTGGAAGTAATTTTAATTTGACAAATTGGTTTCTTTTACATTAAACAATGTTGTTCGATTATTTTCTTGTCGAAATCTTAAGTTAATTCTCGAAAAAATGAAAGCAGTTGTCTGCTGCTGACTTCTGGAAGTTGTTTCTGTCTCCCTAACTTTATTCCGTCCCACTTGGCTGAGAGAAACAATAAATCCCCCTCAGCTCCGTTTGGGCCGTTAGGGAGCGAATCACAAACTCACGTTCATAGTGAGGTGCTTCTTAATTTTCCTATTGCCCGAGAAGGCAAGAGAATTAACTCTTTTTTATCTCACGGAAAAATTATTGAAACTCCAAAAAATAATATAAATCTAAAAAGCTGAAAGCATCAGTTAATGATTTCGAAGGCGCCTCTTTTCTGCTTTCCCCCTCTTCTAAAACCGCAACAATTATGGTTTTCTTGGGGGGCTTTTTTATGAGACTCTATTGTCTTTTCCCCTGAAGCAATCTGCTTCATCTTTATTGAACTTGGGGGAAATGATCTGCATTGCAACTGTCAAAAGCAGAAGTAATTTAAATTTAAAAAAATGTGGTTTTACAGGCCGCCTACGTTCAAAAACGTACATTTTCTATCCTGGATATAAGCGAGGAGATTTAAATACTTGTGTACTGGTAGTCTTAACAAGCGTTAGTTTATTTAGTGCGCGTCGAAAGAATGGTTAATTAGCGCCTAAATACGTTCGCTCTAATGCGGGATTAATTATCCGTTCATTTGTAACGGCTCTCGTAATACTACAGCTCACTCCCGATTTTTAGTAAGAAAAAAATTTAATAAATTTATCTACATCATACAAAAGTTTTAAATGAAAGTCAGGTAAATTGTGAGTTCTGTACAACTTTTCGTTGATTTAGTTGAGATGGCGGCAGTCAGTTGAGTTGGAGGTTGCAAATGTTTGTTGGTTGCGAAGGACTGTAAGAGTTGCTTAGTCACAAAGTTTTGATGGCGTCATATTATAAAATCAATCGCAAAGGGCGATAATGTTGTGCTATGAAATCAATCGCAAGGGGCGATAATGTTGGGCTATGAAAACAATCGCAAAAGGCGATAAATGAACTTGAGTGGCGAGGTACAAAATAAAATGCAAAGAGCGGTGGCCATATAAGTTAAAAAATTCTGGTGGTAAAATGATCGGGCTCGTTACAGGACTGTCATCGTCTTCGATTAAAAGAACTTCTTGTACATCTTGACTGTCATCGCATGACTCTGGGGTCTTCTCGTGCTTAGAGATCAGTGACTTTATTAGCTTTTTTTTTGTTTCTGCCTCTTCTTTTTTTCTTTTTCTAATTTGCAGGTCAATTGTTTGATTTGTTCACCTAATTCCTTAGTTGCCATTCCTAACTTTTTGTTAGCCGACGTAATTTCAAGATGCTTCTGAGCAAATGCTTTGTTAATTTGTTTCAGGTTGCTTTCTTCTTTTTTTGTAACTGTTTTGTTAGAACGTACTGCCTTCTCCAGTAGTCATCACTTGTTGTTTTTCCTTTCTCTGTATTGCTCTTTTGCAGACTTTCAAATTTCTTTTGCAGTTCCTGTATTTCCGTCTCTTTGATGAACAATTCCTGTCTGAATCTCATATTTTCCGAAATTGAGGATTCTCTTGTGATTTCGTTCTGTTCATTAGTTGAAGGGAAAGCAGTTATAGCCTCATATGGTACATCAGCGTAAATGTCCAACTGATTGTTCCTAATGATATACATTTTTGTTGTCGGATTTCGGTTTTTAATCCTCCATACATTTTGGTTGTTGTTCAAGGAGAAGTCTTTTAGAAATGGTAGTTTGCTTGCTTTTATGAAGAGCTCTTCTCCTGTAATGATATTGCTCACTTTAACTCTTTCGGATACGGCGAATTATTATACTGTTTTTAGCGCATATTTGAGGTTTGTAACAAACCTGGGGTTTTCAGTGTTCATTCATCTTTTGTTTTTTGTATGTCTAGGCAATGAGGGATGTTATTTCTATCATTTTCTGTTAACAGATTGTCAATATTTGACATTCTCTTGACTTTTTCAGCGTGACCATTTCGGTGATTTACTAGAGCTGGTCTCTTTCGATAGACTACCTATTTGTTCTGCGGATCATATTGATTGGAAGTTGATGGAGGTGCAATGGGTGTAGTAACTTGTTGTGTGTTCTGAGATTTAAATGGAGGCTTTGAGAAAATAGGAGGTTTAGAAGAATGGATTTGTGTTTGTTCCTGTGGTGTTGTCATTTGTTGATGTTGACTGGGGATTACCACGCTTGAGAGTGTGGGTCTGGCAGTCATTGTGAGTGTTTCCTTGTTAATGGTCTAAAATATTTTGATTTTGGTTAGCCTGTGTCATCAATATCACACATTATGGCTTCTTTTCATGTTTGCAAATGTATTGCTAATGAAAAAAAGTATTATAATGTAAAAATGTTTTTGTAAGGTTTTGTTGCTAACTGCTTTAGTTTAAAAATTACAATGCTATATGCATTTGCTATTAAAGTTTTGTAGAAAAGTTTTTTTGTTTTGCTAACTGCAAAGTTTCTTCAATGAAGGAGGGGGAATAAAAACAAATTTATACTTATGCCAGGCGGGCAGCCCTGGCACAAGTACGTCTTTCTCTGCTGCCCGGAGGTGTGATTCTTGGGGCGTGTGTCACACTAACGCGGCTGCAACGACCCGTGCAGCTGGGGAGACAACCTTGCTGAGCTGAAAATTTTAATTTCAAAAGCTAAGGAGGGCAAGTTGGAGAAAGCTGGGGTAACCCCTTCCCGAGGAAATAGTGAAAAAGGTGAAAAGAGATCGTTTGGACTTGAGTTGTTTTTGGTTTATTAGACAACGTTGTCTAAAAAAAATTTTGCAAATGGGACATTTTGTCTGCTTATTTATACATACTCGACAAAATCGATGATCCTCATGTTTGGAAAAATGTGGGTGTTTCTCCTTTTTCTGTTTTCATTTTTTTGCATAAATTGCAGCAAAAGTAGGATGTGATCAGGACGGGAAGACAAGGTCGAAGACAGATGGGACATTTAGGGTTTGTGTCTCTTTTAAAAAGTGCCTTTCTGCAAGGAATACATAGTGAGGATTTTCTTTGGGGAATTGCTTGTGTAGTTTTTCTACAATAAAGGTTTTTTGTGATCATATGGGGCAGATAATGTCCTTATGGGGATAGAGCCAACGGAAACCGTCGATTAGGGATTGTGAAAGACCCATCGAGTAACTGTTCTTCTATTTTCGTTAGACAAAAACAGGAAAACCTTTGAGAAACTGCAGTAGGATGAGATTAATCAGTAACGATATGGCAAGCAAGGTAATTAGGATTAGGATAAATATTTTTGTGGATAGGTCTAGATTGGTCATTTTCAGTATCTGGAGAAAATTTGGCCAGTTGCGGACAAGAGGTAGTGATTAATAAAAAGGGATATTGCAAATGCGCATAAGAGAACAAAAAGAAGAAAAAACAATGTTATGGGGTGCATTTTGTCAATTCAATGAGTAGTGTAGAACTAGGGTGAAGGAGGTGACTTGCTCCTGGTAAAAATTGAATGGAATTAGGGATATCGAGTGGATTAAAAATAAAACTAGGGAAAGAAGTAAAATTTTGGAAGTTCTTGGACGCATTTGAGATTATGTGATTGTTTTTTCGCAACGAGGGCATAATTTATAATCTTCTACGCAAAATTTACAAAAATTGACGGGCTTATGATCACTGTGATGAAACGTTTTTGCAACAGAGTTTTGAAATGTTGTTCGTTTGCAAATATCACATTGAAACCAGTTAAAGATTGAAAAGATAACATTAAATTTAAAGCATTTAGGACAAAAATCATAGCCCATATCATTTATAACATATTGGTAACAGAGCAGACACATTACGTGGGGTAGTTTGTTAGGGGGGATCTCGTGTAACTTCTTGAAAACAATTGTTTCGCGTCTGCAGCATAAACAAATTAATGAGACCGGTTTGGATTCTATAGTATTGGTTTCTTTGTCAATTGTATTCATTTTTGAAAGAATATTATTGGAGGGGATTATGGGATTGGCACGGTTGGAAGATTTGTTGATTATTTTGGGATTTTATTGTTTGGTCTATTACTAATATAACTATTAACATCAAAAAGTTGAAAGGAATACTTACAACTACGAGAAAAACGGTTAAAACGAAGGAAAAAGCTGCTGCAATAATCATGAGGGCCATTAATAAAAAATCAAGTAATGTGGGGGTAAACAATTTGGATAGTTTGTGAGCGTAGTTTTGAATCGAGGATTTTACCACGGGTTGTTTGGGTCAATTGTTTGTTTGCATAAGGGGCATTTAGTAGTTGTGAAAGTCATACACTGCAAACAAATTGATTGTCTTGGTTGAAAATCTCTGAAGTGACTGTGGCTGTTGGACAACTTTTTGACTTCTTGACAAGAATCGCACTGGAAATAATGGCAATGACTGATTGTATAAATTGGCGTTACGCAAATGGGGCATTTAGGTTGGTTCCAATTTTTAAATAACTCATTTCTGCAAGGAATGCAAGCAAAATGGGGGGGTTGACCGTTTGGGTTTTTGTGCAGTTTTTTGAATTGACGACAGGGGAGGTAACAAATAGGGCATTCGATTTTTGGAGTTGAGTCAATTTGTGGTTGCTGAGATAATATTTTCAAATTGTTTCCCATTATATGGATAAATCAGAGATATTTGTATATGCGACTTCTAATCCATGGTGTTCAAGTTCGTTGGGGATAGTTACATTTTAATCTGCAATAGCAAAAAACAAATTCCAGTGTTTCTCGTTTGGATAGATGTAATAATGATTAATGATACCTGTGCTTAGGAACATATAAGTTATTTTGATACATGCTTTATTCTGTATGAAACAGATAGTAAACCATCTTTCTGCTTTAACGACTTTAGCTTTTTCTTTTTGGAAAGAAATGAGGGAAAAAGAACAAATTGATCAAAAAAGGTAGAAATAATGAGCAGGGAGAAAAAAATTAATTTTTGGGGAGAGAAAGTTATGTGAAACAAATTACTTTACTGAAGAGCGCCCAAGTTGACTGGGAAGTGCTCTTCGATATCAATGAGTGCTAGAAAGAATTCCCAGTGCATCATTCCCATGGTGACTCGAGTAGAACCATCGCATCCACGTTCTTAGTCGGTATAATGTATGATTATACAGGGTTTAATTTCTTTGGTGGGAGTTTCAATGAATGATCTCTCGAGAGACTCTACTTTGACTAGGCGCTCACCAAAGTGGAATAGCATTATAGAAGATCTAAATTAAAAGGGATTTTAGAACCATTCAAAGCTTGGGATATATTTATAAAGAATGTCCAATAGGTGGAAGATGGTGTTAAGGTAATGGTTCCATCAGTCCAAGAGCTAAATTATTCGAAATGGAGTATTATTTGTGGTATTACTGTGTTACATTTTGTTGTGACGAATGATTTTTCAAAACATTGAATTTGTACAAGGCAATTTTGGTATGAGAAGATCAGTGCTGTTTTTTAATTGTTAATTGTTTCCAATTATTTAGAAATGATATTGTTTTGACAATAATCACCTTTTTGCAGATCAAAATAAATATTGTGAGGTACACAGTTTGGATTTTCTAGAATAAAGAGGAAGAATTTCCAATGATCTGAGAGAGGACGAATACTTATTCAACAAATTTTTTCACTTTGGATTTCTTTGAGTGTTACTAGCAAAGTAGGTACAGGAGTTGGGTATGCATCAAATGATCGTTGATTTTTTGCAACTCTACAAATTTATTGTTAACTGCAAATATCATAGTTTTGAATGATACTCAAGCAATGTAGATTGGATGTTGTACTTGAAACATCGCGTTCTCTTTGTAAGCTAGAAAAATGGTGAATTCGGCGAACTGAGGATGAGTAATGAAATTAGTTAAAAGTCTATAAATATTTGCCATGGGTTTTTTTGCGAAAGTCATTGTACTTATAGCGGAAACATAGTATACGGCTAAAAGCTCAAAATTTTGGTTTCCGATTCTGACTTGTAGGTTTCTATTTGTTGAATGAATCATGTTTGCTGGTCTAGTTCATTACGCAAACTATTAGGGTTAAATTGTGCTAAATACACGAAATAATTCCAATAAAACAAATGAGGGGTTAAAATCACACTATCGTTTTCCCAAATGTCCCAAAACTCACAATTTATAACAATTTGAGGGAAAATGTCTCCTTGATTTTCTTCAAAGGTTTTCTTTATTTGATAAATTGTAACAAGTCTATCTTGAAACAAAAAGTACATGGAAGCGTTTTAGTTTTTAATTAACTTATTGTTCTTCATTTCAAAACTACGTATTAAAGTATGTAAATAAAAAACGATAAAAAGGGGTGTCAATTATTTCTGAAAACAGGATTATTAACAACGATTGATATTTATAGATAATATATCAATCTGATTCACTGTAGCAAAATTGGAGTAGGGGAAGAGTGCAGGAAATAGCTAGATACACATAGTTGGGATTACATAGTTGAAACTGGATTATAAGAAATAAAAAAAAGAAAGAAATCCATACATGTCTCTCAATGTTGAACTTAAAAGAGAATTCAAAATCTAGTAGTACTTTTCTTCAGGCGCTTCGAAACAATTTTGTATTCGATTCCAATGTTTACAAAAGTAATTGTGTTATCAATCAGGGCTCTTAACAATGAGAAGTATTGAAAATTCGAATGCGATACATCCAGATCAATAATGTCACTGAAGTAGAAAGATGCAACTAATAGTTACAGTAGTTTTCAAGGCGGAATTACTTAATGATGATATTTGTCCGCTGAATTGTCCAAATCGAATGAATAAAGCGTTAGGCTGTTTTATGAATTTGGGCTGCATAACATAGCATTCTTGAAGTGTATCTGAACAAAATATTAATTATTTTACAGGGTCTAATACAAATAATTTTTTTGATTTTTAAGACAAATTATTTTTTGATAAAAGAATGTTTTTTTTGTCTTAGTCACAGCTTTAAGGGGGTGCCACCACACTTCGAAGGGTAGCCTCATTTTGTGGTTGTGGTTGATGCAAATCGAGATTCGGGTATGTTATTTTATTATTTAAGTATGACAATGCTCATCAATTTTGGTTTCTTTTGGTTGGTCCTCAACGCATTTGTAACTTTTTTCTATTGTGCTGTAGGGTTGATAATTACTAAGCGGTAAAAAAGGATTGCTGTTTTGTGGGGCCGACGGTGTGGTTTCGTTAGAGAATACCGGTGTAAAAAACGATAAAATACAAAGAGTATAAGTTGCTCCTAATAGATTTTTCCAAAAACCCATTGTTTTGTTGGATATTTTGTGGATTTCGAACGCTCTTATGATAGTTACAGTTACATCAATAAGGTATTTTATGCACAAGAAACAAGCAAAATAAACTCCAATTTTTTCCAAATAGAAAGTGATAATTCCAAAAGTGCCTTTGAACTGCTCGGTGAAAAATGTAGGTGAGAGTAGAGAGTCTAGATAAATTTGTCTATTTATGCCCATTGCGGACGCATAAATATCTTTTTGAGAGTAGTCTATACTTCTTCCTTGTAGAACTTTGCTTGAAATTTTTGTTAAAATTGATTTTGATGCTTCCGAATGCAAGATATTGTCCCAAAAAGTCTTTAGTTGATTTGGTGTGTAAATTCCGGCACGTTGTGATTCGTAACCGGTAAATTTTCAAACAGAATTAACAGCTCTTGAAGAGAATATTTTTGGCGGTTGTAAAGGAACAGGTGCTGGCATCAAATGATGCCATGAATTATTATTATCAATATCTAATTGGTAGGCATTTTTGTAGCCTCCAATACAATTTACTTCGTTAGCAAATGGATAGGATTGTCGATTAATTGGATTGATGAACATTGTCCTATCATCATAGTGAATAGGAATCCTATCAAAAGACTGATCAAGAACTTTAAGTGGTGAGTTTCGTTTTGGACAGTGGTACAGCCAACCTCTGCTACCATCTGTGTCTAAAAACATCGAGCGGTTGCCAGTTAACATAAATCCAGCTAAACGATTATTTTGGATAGCCTGCATAAGTATCATTTGTTTTTGGGTTCGATCAAGTTCGCATTGCTCTATGACCAAACTTTTCTATGCTTGTTTTATTTGCATGCAATTATGATATATGACAAAATCCAATTTTACCGCAGGGTTAAGATCATAGTCTAACTTGTCTTTGTCTAAGTGTTCCCAAGCAACAAAACCATTGTCGGATGTTCGAATCTGGTCATCTGAAGGCCTCCTATTAAACCCATTTACACTTCGGCTGTTGTCAGAATCAATACGAAGTTTATGAAAAAATTGTTGAATTTTTGACTTATAAGGTTTGCCAGTCTTCATATTAAATCCGCCTGTATAAGAAACATATAAGGAATCTAATTTTGTTCTGTAAATAAACTCAGGCTTTCCACACACCTTTTCTTTTTCATCAACTACTTTAACTTTCACATCCATTTCAGCAGGCAAATACGTTCCTGGTCCTTCATAGGGCGTCTCCAGTTTTTCATCACTCACTATGAAATACTGTACGTTACCAAGTTCGTTTTCATGTTTAAGCATTTTAGCATTTTGTGAAAATCTTTTAGTAACTATACAATTTTCCGGTGCCGCGCAATTGTATGCAAAGGGTCGAGTGATGTCGAATGACAGCCTCCTTCTGAGAGAGCACAAGGAAGTTTTAGTCCTTGACCGCTATAGACAGTTCTGTCATTAATATCAATATCGAGTACGGTTTCTTGCATCAGGGTTTCAAAAGAAAAACGTTTAATTTGACCACGATTATCACAAGACCTTGATGAATCACCTTCAAGATCAACTCCCTGGTTTTTATAGGAGACAGTTTTTATTCCATGTTTTATGTCAATTTCCATGTCATCATCATCAAATTCTGTAACACTAATTTTTCCAGTTTTGTTAGCATTTAAACATTGTTCAGGCACGAAACAATAATATTGTATGTTATTATTGGAACGTTGTGTACAATTGATGAATGGGAAAACATACCACAATTATAACGAATGAGCCTTGCAGTGACTTTGCACATAAGAGCTTTGACAAAGGTCCGATAAGACCGCTGATAGAGTGTTACATGTGTATCAACCATCTGAATGTCTTCGGGTGTGATTTTGCAAGGAGAAACTTGTGTTAGAGCATACATTTTGTTTTCTTTCGTTTGGGAACAGTCATAATGAATGACCCTAAGTTTGTTAGATACATCATTAATATCGTCAAGGAGGGGTTCAGTAGAGTTAATAACTATAAAAGGATTACAAAAGTAGAAATGACTTATAAGTAAATAAGAAAAATAGAGTTTTTCAAAACAAGGATATCTTTTCATTCTGTTCTTTTTTTAGCGCTTCAAGCCGGGGGTTAAGGTTCAGAGTTGTAGTAATAGGCACGTCCAGAAAATGTTGTCTGGGTTTTTGGTACCTAAAACAAAGTTAAGTAAATCCGGCTTGGTAACGTGATGGCGGCTTATTCGAGCGACTAGTAGTTCGCCTATTATTATTATTTTCTGAATTTTGTATATTAGAAGGTCCTTGTTCCGGTCTATTAGGGCGGAGAGGACTTAAATTCGGGTCTAGAGGTATTCTAGAATTGTTCAGCGGGCAAGGAGTTTAGCTCCTTGTTCTACTGTCACTGGGCAAAATAAATGGAACTGGGGGGTGGTTGTTACGGCACTGGGAAATATTCGGTGTTAGCTTAAACTTGAAAAAAGAATTTAGTCAAAGCACAGTTGAGTTTATTCATTTGGCCAGTCATCAAGTTATTATAAAAAGTGACGCAATTATTTTTATCTATACCATATTCTAGGGTTAACTCTGGTATAGTTTGCGTAGCTGGGTAGTACTCGACTAGGTGATTTCTATGAGCAACTTTTCTGGTAGCCGGGTTGTTATCTAAAGTTATTTCATAGTTGACATTGGTTAATTTTTTAGCTACAGTGTGAGAGCCTGATCTTAGTTCATTTAATTTTTTTGACGTTCCTAACTCAATTTGATGATTTTCCATTAAAAATTTTTGTCCAATTTACAGTGGCTTACCTAGCTTGTGTTTATTTCTGTTTTTATGTGCGCGGTTATTATTTTCTAAGCTCTTTTTATAGGCGTTATTGTATATTTGTTTAAATTGGTTTTCTCGCATGAGCAATGAATTTTTTATAGTTGGTTTTAGGAGTTTGTCAATTTCTGTGTTTTTCGAAGGCTGCAGGGTATGCCTGTGAAGGGGCAGGTCATTACAAAATTCGGAGGAGCAGGTGAAATGTGAATTTCGTAGTAGTCCCAACTTAAGTGACAAAGGTATATGTGGTTTTTGTCCAAACACAATTTCATGAGGTGAAATTCCTGTACTAGCATTCGGAACAGTGTTATGAGAAAAGGCAAATTTTGGTGCCAATTTATCCCGTTTACCTCGAGCTTGTTCTAGGAAAATTCGGAAATGTGCTCCTAGATGTTTGTTTTGGATCTCGACTTTACCATTAGTCCAAGGTGAATAAGCAGTTCGAGGTGCAGGTGTTATGCCTAGTTCATGAATATAATTTTAAAATCTTGGTTCATGAATGCCGAACCTTTATCATACAAAAGTTTTTGTGGTATTCCAAAAGACAAAAAAATTTTCTAAAGCGTTTATGGTATCTACAGCATCTGTGGAATTAACAGGGTATACCTGAATGAAACGTGAGAATGAATCGACAATAACTAGGCAATGATGTTCACCGTTCAATGGAGGATTTAAAGGTCCCTTGTGATCAATGTGGACCGTATGAAAGGGTAATGGGACTGTATCAGTCCATTTTTCAAGAGGTACTTCACGGATGTCTCTCCGTTTTTGTTTATTTTTATGGCAATCAAGACAATCAGCAATCAAGTTTTCAATCTATTTATACATTCCGGGCCAATAAAAAAATCTTTTTACGTTAGCAAGTGTTTTATCTAATCCCACATAACCTGACAATTCACAATGAGCTAACTGAAAAGCTTTAAAGAACAATGACAATGGTACACAAATTTTTAAATATTCAATATCTGATTCGTCTGTTTGTTGTTGAATACATAAGATGTTCCCTACAAAACTCAACTTTTCAAAATTTTTAATCTACGACATTATGGCTTTAGATTGTCGGAATTCAATTTTCTTTTCATCTTTGGTTTTGTTAACCCTTAATTGGCGAATTTGTTGTAACACTGGGTCTTTCAATTGTTCCTGACAAATTACTGAAGTATTTAGATCAACTTCTTTAGAGAAGGCTAAGAGATTATCGATGAGTTCCCTTGCATCTTTAATTTTTGGGTTTTCTGTAAATTTTTTAGCTAATTCGGTTTTATCTATACATGTACTTTTTTTCACGAGAAAAACCTTATCGTATTCTAATGGGAACCTATACTCCGAGTCAGTTGTATTATTTTGATTGATGTAGAGTTCATCAAAATTTAAATCCGACGGCTGGTTCTCAGTGAACAGCTCAAATTCCGAAATTGGGTCAAAATAATATTCCGACGTCTCCTCTTCCTGGTAGGAAGGGATTTCTGTATAGTGGTCAGACATTTCGTCCTCCTCCTGTTCTGATACAGGGGTTATTTCATGTTCGCGGTGACGTCTGTAGTGGTTAATTGATGAACCATACGAGAAATCTTCCCAAATTTTATTTATTGAACAGAGTCTTGATGGTTGTCGTACTTTTGTTTTACCATTTTGTCGTTTTTGAAAATATATTTGTCGATACCTGTTACGCTTGGTTTTAAGATTGGAAAAAAAACATCTGCTGGTCCCTTTTCATTATCACGCAAAATGAAGTATTTTTCCTCGTTACCATGCTCGTCGTAAAAACTAATGTCTTTTGGTTTCTTTTTGTGTTTAACTGGATACTTGTCAAGGTCCCCAATCTTTACATTACGACAAAGGATGTCGGGAAAAAATAATTTTTTTCCTTCGGTCCAGATAATTTTCAAATTCTGGAATTGAGAAATTACTAACAGGTATCTGAAAAACCTGTGAGAGAGTTTTCCTCTTCTACCCCATAGATACAATAAAGACTTATGGTCAGTGTACACGTATACAGGATGGGGAGAACCAATTAAGTAATGCTCATACGATTGTAATGCAGATATTACACCGCAAAGTTCGCGAGCTGTGGTGCTCATTTTTTGTTCCTCTTTAGTGTAAATTCTAGAGTTAAAAGACACTATTCGTTTCCCTTCTGGAAATTCCTGGACGAAATTGAGCCTACTCCTATAGAAGAAGCGTCTACATCCACATGGAAAGGGTTTTTAGTATCAGGTATTGTTAAGATAGTATCTTCGCTAATCCTGTTTTTAATGTCGTTAAACAGTTTTTCGTGTTCCGTTGTCCAGACAAATTTAGTTTCTGTGCGGGTTAGGTCATAGAATGGTTTGCAGTCAAATTGAAAATTTTTTATGTACATGCTGTAGAATCCTAAACAACCTAGAACTCTCATGAAATCACGTTTGTTTTCAGGCAACCTAAGTGCTTTTAAATCTGCTACTCGCTTCTTGACTGGTTGTATCCCATCTTTACCTACTACGTGTCCCAAGAACTGTACTTTCCTAAGGAAAAATTTAGTCTTTTCAGGATAAGCTTTCAAACCTGATTTCCTTAAGAGTTCATGGTACTTGTCAATTACTTCAAACATTTCGGTTTCATCTTGTGCTTGCATGATGGTGTCATCAATGTACGTTATAGCTTGTTTTTTTCTGATTAATGGTGCAAAATGAATAGTCATTATACGGCTGAAGAAATTCGATAGACCACATAGTCCATAAAATCCGCGTTCAAATGTGTATTGTTTTGGACCAATTACAAAACTTACTAGCTGTGTGTTTTCCTCAGTTAGAGGGACTTGGTTATAAGCTGAACAAAGATCACTGGTTGTGATGAAATTACCTTTAATTCTAGTTTAATAGGCATCCGATTGGCTCGAGTGGCCATGAATATCGGCTAAGATCTGTTATTTAATTCAAATATCGGGCGTCTATAACCAGTTTTACTGTGTTCCCCTTGGGTAGGGTTATGATTAGATTAATAAATTCTGAACCCATTTCTTTATCATTACCCATTTCCAGGACTATACTTGTTTTACAGAGTTGTTCCAAAAGGTTTTCTAGTTTTTCTTGATAATGTAATGGTACTTTGGAAGGTCTCTATAACCAGTTTTACTGTGTTTTACGTCTATAACCAGTTTTACTGTGTTCCCCTTGGGTAAGATTATGATTGGATTAATAAATTCTGAACCCATTTCTTTATCATTACCCATTTCCCGGATTATACCTGTTTAACACAGTTGTTCCAAAAGGTTTTCTAGTTTTTCTTGATAATGTAATGGTACTTTGGAAGGTCTCTGTAACCAGTTTTACTGTGTTTTACGTCTATAACCAGTTTTACTGTGTTCCCCTTGGGTAGGATTATGATTGGATTAATAAATTCTGAACCCATTTCTTTATCATTACCCATTTCCCGGATTATACCTGTTTTACAAAGTTGTTCCAAAAGGTTTTCTAGTTTTTCTTGATAGTGTAATGGTACTTTGGAAGGTCTCTGTTTTGTTAAAGTTAAATTTGGTAAAAGTTTGACATGAAATTTTTGCTTTATCTTTCCAACATCGTATTTGAGTTGAGAATAAACGTCCTTATTTTTAGTCAGAATTTCAATAATTTGTCTAAGATTTCGTCATTGATGTCAGCTTGACTGAAATCAAATTTTTTGAGAAACGTTTGATCGGTTTTGTCAAATCTGTTAAGTTTTTCTTTGGGAAGCTCAATGGGTCTGATGTTCTCATAAGTTGTTTCTAATTGTGGCTTAAGATCCTTAAGGTCGTCGCTAAAGTCTGTTTACAATTCGTAGTTGTTGGTAAAATCTTGCTGTCTTTTGCGCTTTTCTGTTCTCTTTTGTTTTTCAGGGGTTTTGTTGGTTTCAAAAAAATTTTGAATTTTTGAAATTTTTGGACCTTGTTTTTCACTAACATGGAATATTTGATCCCAATTGGTGTCACTGTTCATTAGGTGGTTTATGAATGCAACGTTGTCAACTACAGAGTGTCCTGTTTAATTTCAATGTCTTCCAAAGTGTGCCCAATAGGACCCCTTTGAATGACAACCATGGTGTTTTAAGGATTGTTTAGCATTATTGGTAGTTCTTTTTCTTTTCTAAAACATTGAACATTGTAAGTATAAATACCTTGAGCTTGCAGTTCACTTCCAATTACAAAGGAGGTTCCTTTTCTGAAAAACTCGTTTGGTGGTCTAAATGATATTACGTGAGTTGATTTTGGTGCTAATGGTAGCTGCTGATCAAGAGTTACAATTTTGTGAGAACTAACATACGGGTAGCTTTTGGTTTGGTATCTAGATAAGTTGACGGCTACTTCAGGGTAAGTTTTTAAATCTATTTCCGGAGTGCTTATGTCAATGGATTTTACAGTGGATTCAAGGAAGTCCATTCCCAACAAGTTCGGCTTGCAACCATCTTTGGCTGAAACCCATGCAGTAACTTCCACTTGATACTTTCCTTCAATGTCGAAAGAAGTTTTAAAAGTTCTTTGACCTAGCAGTTTTAGTTTTTCACCATTAACCGCTAAATAATGATTTTTGAAGTTTTCATCTCACTGTATTGTGTTTTGCACAATTCAATGTAAGTGTGGTAATTAATTATAGAGCTAGATGCTCCTGTGTCCAATAAGAACTGTGTTTCTAAACCGTCATTTTGTTTGTCTCCGACGGATTGATATAAATTAATAAGAGTATGTGAATAACTTGCTTTGCTATTAGTAGTGTTTATGAACGGAGACTTGTCTAGTTTAAATACTCTTCGTTGTAGTTTTCCTCATTGTAATAGCCTTCGGGAGTTTCGCTGGTAAAGTGGACTCGGGGGCTCCGCCTATCACTGCTATCTCTTGAATGATTAGCATTGCTTTGTCTAGTAGGTGTCCTATCACGATCCTGATCTCTACTCCTATCATGATATCGGTTATCTGAACTTGGGGGAGCGTTGCTCTGTCTATCCCTACTATTTTGCCTACTGCTATCTCTGTAAGAGTTGTTTCTATAGTTCGTTGTCGTTCCTGTGATCGGTTATCGTAAGAAGATGATCGATAATTGTTTGAAGAGTTTGATGGGTACGGTGATCGATGTCGGTAGTCTGATCTAGAGTTGTTTTGATGATTGGATTGATTTTGGTTAAAACTATTTCTGTGTCTGTCTCTAGAATTTCGATTGCCATATATGTTTGATTTGTAATTTTGTTGACCTGGAGAATGGCTCCTACTACGTTTATAATTATCTGTGAATTTTTCTCGTTGTTGAGGTGGGTTTCGATTTTTGTTTTTAAAGTCCTTGTACTTAAAGAAGAATGCTATTGTGTGACCTGAACGTTTGCAAAACTTGCAGAATCTAGTCTGGTTTTGTTTGAATCTGGGATTGTCGTTGTTGTATGTGGCGTTTATTTTATGATCTTTCATGAGATTTGCAATTTCTGTAAGTTGGTTCTTTAACCCTTCTATTTCTATTTTATTGTCGATACTACTTGAGATAGTACCCGGGAACTCACTGCTAACAGAAAAACTTAGTCCTTAGTTGCTACATGATCCTGTAATTGTTGCCAAGTTGTAGTTGGGGTTTCTATTAACAACTGATGTGCCTTTTGCTTGAGTGCAGGTGGCGTTAATCCTTTTACAAAATACTCCATACACTTAGCGTTACGCTGGTCGTTGTTAAAATCTGGATCTGGCCATCCTTTTTCAACTTCTTTTGTTACTCGGTGTGTATAGATTTTTATCAACTTATCTGGTTGCCTTTTAATACTCTCGACTTCAATTCTTTTTCTATACTTACCTTTTGCATCAGTGAAACGGACAATAAACTGATTGTTAACTTCGTTCCATGCTAAACCTGATGCTAAGGTTTCAAACCATTGGGCTGCTAGCCCACGCAAAACCGAACCAAACAACGCTTTTTGTCTAGCGTCGTTTGCTGCTTGCAAATCAGCATCCGCAGGATCTCTGGTTCCTAGCAAGAATTGGATTTTTCTCTAACGCTATGTCAAGGTACGCAACAACGTTCGCTGCCATGTTTTATTTTAGTATGTGAAAATAATATTTTATACGAAATTACTATTAGTTTGGGTAATTAGTGTAAAAAATATTTTTGTTATAACAACTAAGTAAAAAAAAACACTAATACTAAAGTAGAAAAATCAACTGTTTGTTTTGTGTTATGAATTTTATTTGTTTAGGACCGTTTAATGATTGTATTTTAAATTCAAAGTTTTTGCCGTTATCAGTGCTAAAAAATTCAACCCAAGAGTAAATATCAACGGTAAAATTTAATGACCAAGGATACGTATTTTCAGAGTGTTTAAATTCAACAGAGTATTGGTGGAATCTGTTCATTTTTGAAATCTAATTTGAGTGACTAATTCTGTTTTTATAAGTAGCTTAACTCTATTTGGTAAATTCGGATCGTCAGGAGAAACGATTATGTATTTGGTTTTATTGATTTTTAAAAATTGTGAACCAAACGGGGAAGTTATATTTTGGTGGCTCATCCAAACGCAAGATGACAACGTTTATGCTAAATCTATCAAACTGTTTTAATTTCTTTGAGCAAACAAAATTCCATTAAAGTTTGGGTTAGTCCACTTATAAGTAATATAGATTTCGGTCTGAGTTTCGTTAGGAAAATGATGGTAAATGCATAAAAAGTTTCTGTTCTGATCAGTTAAATAATATGAAACTTTGCCTATTTTGTTCTGAACTTTAATACTTATATTTAAATTCTGAACATTTACTTTAATATATGACATATAAATAACAAAGAACAATTGTTTTTTTTGCAGTTTTATTATTGTATTTTTGTATAAAATTACACAGAAGACAGTATAAAAACGTTTTATACGGGATGTTTAGTACATCAATAGTAGTATTTTATTAGCTATTATTATGTAGAAATGTGTATAAATAATGTTTCTGAAGTGCTTGAGTCTGTTAATGAAACAACAACTTTTCGCATGAAACAACAACTTTTCTATGATAAATTTGTGTACAAATTGGGTTAAAAAGGCTAATTTACGCTCTTTTAATTAATTATTGGCTGAATTTTCTGCAGGAATCTCAATCACACTGTTTTTAGTTTCTAACAAACTAGTAAATTCTGAAAATTAGCGTTTTTAGATGCGTAAGTTATACAAAAATTAGCGGGAGAAATATGTTCAAACACGTAGAAAATAGCTAAGCAAGTAATTCCGTCAGTAATAAACCGTGTTATTTTACCCCTTCTAGTGTTTTCTATTGCTGTTAGATTAAGATGTTCTACAATAACTATTCCAGTTTGGTCCATGCACTGTTTAAAACCTCTATTGGTGAAAATGTTTGTGTGAAACCGGCTAAACGGGGGGAATTCTCATCAATTTATGTTATTTCTAGGCTACAAATCTATGTTGGGGGGATAATATTATGTAAAAATGACGATAAATAAGCTAAATGTGGTTAAAATTGATTAGACTTGGATAAAAATGATGTTTTCAGAGCTTAAATCTGATTGGTTTCCCTTAAATTATGATAAAAGTGACGATAATTTTGTTAAATTCTGGTTAATATTTGAGGATTTAGGTCAAAATGAAGTTTATTTGGTTAAAATTTGATTAATATTAAAGTTTGGGTTAGTCCACTTATAAGTAATATAGATTTCGGTCTGAGTTTCTTTAGGAAAATGATGGTAAATGCATAAAAAGTTTCTGTTCTGATCAGTTAAATAATATGAAACTTTGCCTATTTTGTTCTGAACTTTAATACTTATATTTAAATTCTGAACATTTTCTTTAATATATGACATATAAATAACAAAGAACAATTGTTTTTTTTTGCAGTTTTATTATTGTATTTTTGTATAAAATTACACAGAAGACAGTATAAAAACGTTTTATACGGGATGTTTAGTACATCAATAGTAGTATTTTATTAGCTATTATTATGTAGAAATGTGTATAAATAATGTTTCTAAAGTGCTTGAGTCTGTTAATGACCGTATTTTAGCATGAAACAACAACTTTTCTATGATAAATTTGTGTACAAATTGGGTTAAAAAAGCTAATTTACGCTCTTTTAATTAATTATTGGCTGAATTTTCTGCAGGAATCTCAATCACACTGTTTTTAGTTTTAACAAACTAGTAAGTTCTGAAAATTAGGGTTTTTAGATGCGTAAGTTATACAAAAATTAGCGGGAGAAATATGTTCAAACACGTAGAAAACAGCTAAGCAAGTAATTCCGTCAGTAATAAACCGTGTTATTTTACCCCTTCTATTGTTTTCTATTGCTGTTAGATTAAGATTTTCTACAATAACTATTCCAGTTTGGTCCATGCACTGTTTAAAACCTCTATTGGTGAAAATGTTCGTGTGAAACCGGCTAAACGGGGGGAACTCTCATCAATTTATGTTATTTCTAGGCTACAAATCTATGTTGGGGGGATAATATTATGTAAAAATGACGCTAAATAAGCTAAATGTGGTTAAAATTGATTAGACTTGGATAAAAATGATGTTTTCAGAGCTTAAATCTGATTGGTTTCCCTTAAATTATGATAAAAGTGACGATAATTTTGTTAAATTCTGGTTAATATTTGAGGATTTAGGTCAAAATGAAGTTTATTTGGTTAAAATTTGATTAATATTAAACTTTGGGTTAGTCCACTTATAAGTAATATAGATTTCGGTCTGAGTTTCGTTAGGAAAATGATGGTAAATGCATAAAAATTTCTGTTCTGATCAGTTAAATAATATGAAACGTTGCCTATTTTGTTCCGAACTTTAATACTTATATTTAAATTCTGAACATTTTCTTTAATATATGACATATAAATAACATAGAACAATTGTTTTTTTGCTGTTTTATTATTGTATTTTTGTATAAAATTACACAGAAGACAGTTTAAAAACGTTTTATACGGGATGTTTAGTACATCAGTAGTAGTATTTTAGTAGCTATTATTATGTAGAAATGTGTATAAATAATGTTTCTGAAGTGCTTGAGTCTGTTAATGACCGTATTTTAGCATGAAACAACAACTTTTCTATGATAAATTTGTGTACAAATTGGGTTAAAAAAGCTAATTTACGCTCTTTTAATTAATTATTGGCTGAATTTTCTGCAGGAATCTCAATCACACTGTTTTTAGTTTTAACAAACTAGTAAGTTCTGAAAATTAGGGTTTTTAGATGCGTAAGTTATACAAAAATTAGCGGGAGAAATATGTTCAAACACGTAGAAAATAGCTAAGCAAGTAATTCCGTCAGTAATAAACCGTGTTATTTTACCCCTTCTATTGTTTTCTATTGCTGTTAGATTAAGATGTTCTACAATAACTATTCCAGTTTGGTCCATGCACTGTTTAAAACCTCTATTGGTGAAAATGTTCGTGTGAAACCGGCTAAACGGGGGGAACTCTCATCAATTTATGTTATTTCTAGGCTACAAATCTATGTTGGGGGGATAATATTATGTAAAAATGACGCTAAATAAGCTAAATGTGGTTAAAATTGATTAGACTTGGATAAAAATGATGTTTTCAGAGCTTAAATCTGATTAGTTTCCCTTAAATTATGATAAAAGTGACGATAATTTTGTTAAATTCTGGTTAATATTTGAGGATTTAGGTCAAAATGAAGTTTATTTGGTTAAAATTTGATTAATATTAAAGTTTGGGTTAGTCCACTTATAAGTAATATAGATTTCGATCTGAGTTTCGTTAGGAAAATGATGGTAAATGCATAAAAAGTTTCTGTTCTGATCAGTTAAATAATATGAAACTTTGCCTATTTTGTTCTGAACTTTAATACTTATATTTAAATTCTGAACATTTACTTCAATATATGACATATAAGTAACATAGAACAATTGTTTTTTTGCTGTTTTATTATTGTATTTTTGTATAAAATTACACAGAAGACAGTATAAAAACTTTTTATACGGGATGTTTAATACATCAATAGCAGTATTTTAGTAGCTATTATTATGTAGAAATGTGTATAAATAATGTTTCTGAAGTGCTTGAGTCTGTTAATGACCGTTTTTTAGCATAAAACAAAAACTTTTTTATGATAAATTTGTGTACAAATTGGGTTAAAAAGGCTAATTTACGCTCTCTTAATTAATTATTGGCTGATTTTTCTACAGGAATCTCGATCACACTGTTTTTAGTTTTTAACAAAGTTAGTAAATTCTGAAAAATAGGGTTTTTAGATGCGTAAGTTATACAAAAGTAGCGGGAGAATTATGTTCAAACACGTAGAAAATAGCTAAGAAAGTAATGCCGTCAGTAATAAACTGTGTTATTTTACCCCTTCTAGTGTTTTCTATTGCTGTTAGATTAAGATGTTCTACAATAACTATTCCAGTTTGGTCCATGCACTGTTTAAAACCTCTATTGGTGAAAATGTTCGTGTGAAAGCGGCTAAACTGGGGAAATTCTCATCAATTTATGTTATTTCCAGGCTACAAATCTATGTTGGGGGGATAATATTATGTAAAAATGACGCTAAATTGGCTAAAATTTGTTAAAATTGATTAAACTTGGATAAAAATGATGTTTTCACAGCTTAAATCTGATTAGTTTCCCTTAAATTATGATAAAACTGACGATAATTTTGCTAAATTCTGGTTAATATTTGAGGATTTAGGTCATAATGATGTTTATTTGGTTAAAATTTGATTAATATTAAAGTTTGGGTTAGTCCACTTATAAGTAATATAGATTTCGGTCTGAGTTTCTTTAGGAAAATGATGGTAAATGCATAAAAAGTTTCTGTTCTGATCAGTTAAATAATATGAAACTTTGCCTATTTTGTTCTGAACTTTAATACTTATATTTAAATTCTGAACATTTTCTTTAATATATGACATATAAATAACATAGAACAATTGTTTTTTTGCTGTTTTATTATTGTATTTTTGTATAAAATTACACAGAAGACAGTTTAAAAACGTTTTATACGGGATGTTTAGTACATCAGTTTAGTTCATACATTTAACCAAAATTGGGTTAGTTAATGTGAAAATGCAACAACGTGTGCTTAAATGTGTAGAAAATTAGATATAAATTACACTAAACACGTATTGGGGGGATGAATTCTGGTTAAATTTACGTTAAATTGTTTGAAAATGCTATATTTTGGTCAAAATTCAGTAAAAATTAGACATATGCTACTCTAAATATGATTTGGGGGGATGAATTTTGGTTACAATTTGGCTATTTAGTGTGAAAATAATAAAATTCAACAGTGAATTTTGTGATAATTGGCTAAAGTTTGGAATAATTAGGTGTTGGGGCGGCGAAATTTGGATTATTTTTGGTTATTTGGGATATAGATGGTGAAATTTAACCATAAATTTGGTCAAAATCGGGTCAGAAATAGACTAAGCAGGTTTTGGGGGGATGAATTCTGTATAAATTTTGATCATATAGAGTGAAAATACTAAAATTCAACCATAAATTTGGTGAAAATTGGGTTAAAATCAAATTAAATGTTTTGGGGGGATAAAATCTGGTTGAATTTCGGTTATTTAATGTGTAAATACTAAAAATTAACCATAAATTTGATGAAAATTGGGTGAATAAGGGTGAAAACTAGGCTAAATAGGTTTTGGGGGATGATTTTTGGTTAAATTTTGACTATAAAATGTGAAAGTGCTTCAAATGTTATATAAATAAACTAAAAATCGATAGATAGATCACCCCCACCCGGGTCAGAACAATTTTACAAGAGCAAAGAATCAGTTACCTGTTACTGTTTTAATATAAGTTTACTCTATTTCGGCCGTAAATTTGAAATAAATTACTCTATTTGTTTGTCTATTAGTGTGCTATCACTTCTGTGGTAGTGGTTATTTTACTAATTTAATCCGATCGGATAGAAAAACAAAAAATCAGGCGTGATTCTTTCCTCTGGGCGCACCAGTTATCAAATTTGGCTGGGCTGCTACAGATCTCACAATACGGGATCTCTTTATGTATGCCAGTCAAACTTGACAAAAGATATAACAAATCGAAGGCAAAGATATATTCCTTAGACCTGTCTGTGCTATAAGTCTCAATTTAAAATAGTTGGGGGGTTGAAAGTGTTAAATTTATAAAAGAGTAAATATAAAATTACGGCTTACTAATTACCAGTTACGTTGGGGTGAAATCGAGATGAGCTGCAAGGCGATTGTTCAGTTGGGTAGTTCTTCAGTTTTGACGGGAAAAGAAATTTATAAAGTTGAATATAGAAAAATTTGTTTAAGTTTTTAAACAATGTTGTTCTATTATTTTCTTGTCGAAATCTCAAGTTATTTCTCAAAAAAATGAAAGCAGTTGTCTGCTGCTGACCTATGGAAGTTGTTTCTGTGTCTCTAATTTTGTTCCGTCCCACTTCGCTGAGAGAAACAATAAATCCCCCTCAGCTCCGTTTGGGCCGATAGGGAGCGAATCACCAACTCACGTTCATAGTGAGATGCTTCTTAATTTTCCTATTGGCCGAGAAGGCAAGAGAATTAACTCTTTTTATCTCAGGGAAAAATTATTGAAACTCCAAAAAATAATATAAAGCTAAAAAGCTGAAAGCATCATTTATTGATTTCGTAGGCGCCTGTTTTCTGCTTTCCCCTTCTTCTGAAACCGCAACAATTATGGTTTTCTTGGGGGTTTTTTATGAGACTCTATTGTCTTTTCCCCTGAAGCAATCTACTTCATCTTTATTGAACTTGGGCGAATAGATCTGCATTGCAACTGTCAGAAGCAGAAGTAAGTTAAATCAAAAGAAACTGTGGTTTTACAGGCCGCCTACGTTCAACAACGTACATTTTCTATCCTGGATATAAGCCAGGAGATCGAGGCCTAAATTTGTATTATTTAAATAAGTCGAACTGAGTTGTTTAAATACTTGTGTACTGGTAGTCTTAACAAGCGTTAGTTTATTTAGCGCGCGGCGAAAGAATGGTTAATTAGCGCCTAAATACGTTCGCTCCAATGCGGGATTAATTATCCGTTCATTTGTAACGGTTCTCGTAATACTACACAGTCTTTGTGAAAACACAGCTATGCTGGACCGATTGTCTTAAAAAGAAAACTTCTGCAAGCCAGATAAAAAATTGGTGGAATATATATATTATATATATATATATATATATATATGTATATATATATATATATATATAAAGTCTAAGAAAGTCCCCTCTTTGCTGAAAGCGTCAGCTCAATTGCTAGTTTTGTTTGGGATTTTGATAAAAATAAGTAGAGTGACAGTCACTGAGTGATTTTCTTGTTCACTTTTCCAGTTTTCCAATCGCCTCTATGAAATTGCTGAGGGATTGGCAGTCATCGTAAGTCAGTAGATTGAGCTCGTCAATGTTCTCTGGTCTGTAGTGGTCCCATAGAGGGCAATAGAAGAAGTAATGAGTCGAGTTTTCCTCAGCTGAGCCGCACATACACAGGGGTGATGCACACTGACTCAGTCTCCATTTGAGTTTTGCGAAAAGAGGGCTTTTACCAAAAACAAGACTGCATTTTCTCTTGGCTAAGTAAGGATTTCCAAGGATCGGTGGGCTCTTGCTGTGGCAGTCTGGCTTTGTATTTCTAAACATTCTCAGGACAGCAAGGTTATCAGGTGAGGAACATCTTCTTCGCCACAGTTCATTGATGAAAGCAGTGACTGACTGAGTACTAAATCCTTGAGCAAGATAGTTACCCGTGACTTTTTCAAATCTTCTCAGACAACTTTCGAGGAGATGCCCTGTCGATCGCGCGTGATCATGTGCGTTGAAGTGAGCTTCAGCCACTATATCCGGTTTATTCTGCTCAATTTTGTTGGTTGAGTTCACTATATCCGGTTGATTCTGAAATGTGAGCTGTTCGCACAGTGTTTCGCATCAGAGACCTTAAACTTCGCTACAATGCCTCTTCACTCAACACTCCTATCGAGACAAATTCATCGAAACAGTAACTATAAAGTCTACCAGTATACCTACCAATTCCAGTTCAATTGATTAAACAACCCAAAGATGTTCATCCTCAAAGCTCGTGGCTTAGCTGCTATTAAAAAACGCTCATGCCTACTAGACAAATTGATGTGGTTCATCACAAATGTGGTTAATCCAAACCAAAATTTAAAGTTTAACTCAATCACTAATGTCAAATCGCGGGTAAAGCTTTGACAAACGTAACCTCACAAAAAGAACTCGGAGTAATAGTGTCTTCCAAACTGATATTTGGAGAACCATGTTGATGACACAATTTGTAAACCGCGACAACCCTTTTTATTTTAAAATATAGCATTCCTTGGAATACGCCTTCAGAAACGAAGTATAACCACTATCGTAGTTTAATGCTCTCTTGTCTGCACTCCACTTTCCGCTAAAAAAGTGGAACTTTCCAAGTTTCCGGTGGGTATTCGGGAGAAAAAGAAATACGAAGTCACGCTGAGAATGCATAATGTGTTACCTAGTGCCCACAGTCATGAACTGGTGTCCTTCTCGCTTCCTATTGGCTGGCTTCTCGGAAAATACGGTTATAATTTTGGCGATATTATCACTTACCACCCGAAGAAATGCCACAAAGCCTGTTTTCATTTAACTCACTAGGACTTCCAAGTTGAGAAGTTTGGATTTCAGAAACTCGGTAGCCTCCCTCGGTAGCCTCCCTCTGCTATCTCCATGGCCATTCAACAATTAGTGATCCGCAAGTCCTTCATGCATTAAAAGTGAAATCTTTTTTTTAAGTAGAACTATCAACCTTGATAACAAGTGTGCCTACTATATACGCTACGGCTGTACTAAATGTTCCCGTTTCAAAAGTCTGACTTGATTTTTGCTTCTACCTAATTTTTTACGGATGCCTGGATAAGCAATTAAATCTCTCTCTGTCTGTCTGTCTGTCTGTCTGTCTGTCTGTCTGTCTGTCTGTCTGTCTGTCTGTCTGTCTGTCTGTCTGTCTGTCTGTCTGTCTGTCTGTCCGTCTGTCTGTCTGGCTGTCTGCCTGTCTGTCTGTCTGTCCGTCTGTCTGTCTGTCTGTCTGTCTGTCCGTCTGTCTGTCTGTCTGTCTGTCTGTCTGTCTGTCTGTCTGTCTGTCTGTCTGTCTGTCTGTCTGTCTGTCTGTCTGTCTGTCTGTCTGTCTGTCTGTCTGTCTGTCTGTCTGTTTGTCTGTCTGTCTGTCTGTCTGTCTGTCTGTCTGTCTGTCTGTCTGTCTGTCTGTCTGTCTGTCTGTCCTGTCTGTCTGTCTGTCTGTCTGTCTGTCTGTCTGTCTGTCTGTCTATTGCTTCTGTCTGTCTGTCTGTCTGTCTGTCTGTCTGTCTGTCTGTCTGTCTGTCTGTCTGTCTGTCTGTCTGTCTGTCTGT
>NC_134482.1:16052736-16090236 GCF_964194025.1 Convolutriloba macropyga
TCTGTATTTTGCACAGAAACAGAGAAACCAAACAACGTACAACCAACTATTCAATGTATTATTCCTTTGATACAAAAAATTGTCAAATGATCCAAAAAAGAATCCTATCTGATGCAGAAAAAAATTAGGAGAATACAGAGAGGTAACGAAGCTACCAGTATAAACGAACAAATCTTTCAATTAAAAAATTATTTTCTTGGAAATGTAGGGAAAAACAACGTTCTATTTAATCAAGAAAACAACATAATCAGTAAAGCAGAAACTACAGATAGAGACATCTGGCGCTCCCTTAAAAATTAAAGCAGAACCCGACGAAAGGAACACATAGCAATAAAAAATGGGAGAATTAATTTCAAGGACATCTCCATTCAGAAAAAGAAGAACGCCTCTCAACTTTGATATAGAATAAAACAATCGAAAATTATAACTATTTGTTCAAAGACCAAAGGAACACCCCTCTTCGAAAAGGGTAATCGGTCAACTTGAAAGGTGTGTGCGTGAGAGACAGAGAGAGAGAGAGAGAGAGAGAGAGAGAGAGAGAGAGAGAAATAGCAGAATAATGAACAGTAGATATGACAAGTAGCAACGAAAATGTTGAATATGATTTTTAATCAATATTTGAGACTATATAGACACATTAAGGATAAAAAGTCTCCCTTCCTCTACAATAGATCCGATCTACGCTTCCACCGCAGGGCACCGGCGCATGGAGCATGCGGTACGAGTCATCTTCAGTTTCTTCAAAATCTGGAAAAGCATTGATCAAATTTTGCTAGAACAAATTGAATTAGATATTTTAAGTATAAGAAGCCGGGCGGTTCCAAAAAATCTTGTTTGCTTGAAATTAGCCGAAATGTTCTTCAGTTTCTAATTTTTGCTTCCTCAGATTAACCAATATCTGGAAGCTGCAATACATTGAACTTCTACATAAAAAAATTATTTTTAAAAGTTCGGCTGTTTTGGAGATTATAGTCTTCTGTGAACAAGCTTTTCACAGGAAATGCTAGCCATCGCAAAAATGAGTGGACTAAAGAAGCACTTTACCACCTAAGCAAAACTGAATTCAGCGTAAGCTCTCATTAATTGAGATGGTATTTCACTTAAAACGCTCCACTCAGCAAAAAGTTGCGTCCAATTGGACTGTTTACATGATTCACGAAATTGAAACAATTACCCTCATAGACAGTAATTTATTGCTGAAGAAACACAAAACAAGCCTACACGGAGTAATTTTAAAAGGCGTTACATTCAGTACTATGGTGAAAAAATCAGCAAAGTTAGATATTAACTTTCTGTTTAAAGAAATAGAACAGAGTGAAATAGAACGCAGTCATATTAGGGTGATGTTAAATTCATTTTAACAAATCCTATCATTAGATGTAAAAAGTTTATACACCAACGTTCCCGTAAAAGGAAGCCATTAGCATTGCCCTGCGATTGCTTTAGGCTAGGGACGATAAACCAGACGTACCTAAAACAATGAAACGTCTGCTTGAATTAGCCGTGACCAACGTCCACATCAAATGCAATGAAAGTTGGTACTGTCAGAAAGACGGGTTGGCAATGGGTGCGTCCTTGGCGGTGATTTTGGCAAACCTTTGGATGAAATCGTGGGAGCCACAACTGAAATTACAGACACCTTAATGTCGCAATTGTGCACCGTGTGACAGCACGTTCCAGTGGTATTGAGTGTGAAGTTTGTAATAGATCGTTCCATGCAAAATGTCAGCAAATCAGTAACACAGAATATGATAGCATGGAAAACCAGTTCTGGATGTGCTCATTCTGTCGTAAAAATGATCAGACTGACATTAAGCATTCGTCCGAAACTGAAGTTTTTCTAAGATATGTCGACGATACTGTGAGAACAGTTAGAGGTGACACAAAAGAGCTGTTAGATGCGGTCAATAACCTTCATCCAAATCTCCAAATTACATTAGAAACAACAGATGATAAAAAACAGTTTGCCATTTCTAGACATGTTAATCAACGTACAACCGGAGGGGAACATTTTTTGCACATGGTATCAAAAACCATTAGATACTGGAACAATTCTGAGGTATTGTACCTGTGCACCACTACAACATAAGAAAAGCATAATACAGGGAACAATACACCGCCTGTTGCGAGCCACCAGCAATTGGGAAGCGTTCCATGAAGCATTGACATAAAATGAAGAAATTTGGGAACGTAATCAATATCCTAGGCATTGGGTAGGGAATATGGTCACGGATACAATTAACCAGCTGCGAATGAAAGAACAAAAAAGGTATATAGATATAACGCGAGTGTAGCCGTAAAACAACAGCAAAACACTGAGAAAGAACAATTTGTATTACAGTACAGAGGTAACATCTGTAATGAATTTGTAAAGAAGTTAAACAAAATTCATCCCGTACAGACGATTTTCACCACTCGGAAACTTAAGAGCTGTTTACCTAGCCTCAAGTCTAGCTTTGATAAGGATCTCAAATCCCACGTGGTTTATGAACTCATTTGTAATGGATGCAAATCCATCTATGTAGGGCAGACATAGCGACAAGGGTTGCAGAGCATGCCAAGGCGGACTCACCGATGGGAGCACTTGCAATCGAGTGCAAGGGTGATAAAACAGCTTTCCAGTGGAAGATATTAGACCAATGCAGCAACCAATTTACGTTAATGACACTAGAGGCGCTCTATATAAGAACATTGAAACCAGCCATCAACATGCGCGACGAATACCGAACACAAGAATTGACACTGAAAGCTCAGTTTGGAGATGAAAATCCAACGTAAAGACACGTTAAGAAACTAAAACTTCAACTTTACAATTGAACAAAACCAAAGTAAGTTTAAAGCAATATATGTAGGTTTTTTCAATAAAAACACTTCGATATGCGTCTGCTACATCAAATCGAAAAAGTATTTTTAATCAGATGTAAATATTTTGTAGATACGATTGTAGATGTGTAAAAATTCTTTTTAAATTTCCTTGAATGATTGATTTTAGTGATTTGCATTTCATTTTCTGGTTTTTCATTTAGCATTTTGTTTTGTTTATAACCTGACAATGACCTCAGAGTTCGAAAACGTTCGTAAGAAAATTTTATATTGACAACCCTTTTTTAAATCTTAAATTCATTTTGCTTTGTCTAATTCTTCTTCTGTTTCAATAACGGATTTAGTGGATTATAATCACTTTGTAAAAAATTTTGTTTCTCAAATTCTTATCAGTAATTTTGAGGTTGATGATGCCAAAAGCAGATGAGAAATTGCAATAAAGAAATTTGAAAAGGATTCATCTTTTCATTGACAATTTCCTATTTTGAAAACGACTATAAATAAAACTAAATCACTGAAAAGAGCGAAATATGCTTTTGTAGGAACTTCTAATCCCCGGACCCAGGTGTCTACCCATGGTTCACAATTATTAAGCGAGATTAAGCGTGTAAAACCTTTTCCACTCTTAAATAGCAGGGAAAAGAACGTAAGAGTGTAATTTTGCAAAAGTTACACTCTTTTAACACTGCTTACACTCTTTACTGCACTCTTTTTACACTCTTAAAAATTACTTTTGATTACAATCTTTAGTCCAATTTTTAGTTGGGAAAAGAGTGACAAGTGTAATTTTAAAGCGATTACTCTCTTAGAAATACACTGCAATTTTGAAGAAATTACACTCTTAGGAAAACACTACAATTACACTGTTTTGTCCACTTATTACCTTTTCAACGAGTATAAATCTTATCCTGGCTCCGAACAATAAAAAAAATTCAGAGATTTGTTCTGCACACAATAAAAAAAATGTGATCTACACAAAATTTACAGTCGAACCTCGACCAGGGCCAGACCATTGATTTTGCGTTTGAGTTCTGCAGAATTGAGGAAACGGGATGCAAAAAGGATTTGTTTACATTTTACATCGATCTTGCTGTTGTAATGCACTCTTTGATTTTGTGTAGAAGTAAATGCCAGTGGAAATCCAGCCAGGTGTCAACGCTGAAAAATGCAAAATTGTGTAAGATTGACGTTGAATGCGTTGAATTTATGTATATTCAACGCTTGAGTGTAGATCTTACATAAATTCAACGCATTCAACGCCAATATTTTATAATTTTGCGTTGAATTTAGCGTAGACCTTACATATTTTGCGTTGAATTTAGCGTAGATCTTACAAAACTTGCGTTGAATTTATCGTAGATCTTACATATTTTGCGTTGAATTTAGGGTAGATCTTACATATTTTACGTTGAATTTGACGTAGATCTTACCAATTTTGCGTTGAATTTAGCGTAGGTCTTACATATTTAGCATTGAATTTAGCGTAGATCTTACATATTGCTAACGCCCTGATAATGCACTTTTAAAGTTTGTGTAGAAACAGATGGATAATTTTTGACTTGTATTTGACTTGTCAAAAAATTGTTGTATAAGGTGAAGAAAATGTCGAATCTCATCAAAAACTATCGCTCGTAGTTTCTGAACAAGACAAGTTAAAAATTTTAAGATGGCTCTATAGGTAGCGTTGACAATGTACTTCGGACAATGTGCGTTGACAATGTTGACAATGTGAAGTTCGGAAACACAAAAAATTCGTGTGTTTATTCAAAAATATAATGTGTACATCTGACTAAAATAGTTGTTGCATGTCGTGCTTTTTCTTTCTGTACGATCACCTATCTATAGGAATGGTCATAAACGAAAAAGTTTTGCTTTCAGGTCAATACTTCTAAATGGGGTACATTAGAAATGTTTCGGGGCACGCTTCCCATTTCTGATGCTAAACTACTGAGCCAAATTATATGAGCATGATGGCGTTTGGTTGATCGTAAGTTTTTCTTGAAAATCATTTTAATTGGTTACTGAAATTGGCCTGCTCCTAAGGTTATTAGGCTCTTTTTTAAAAAAAATTGGAAATTTTAGTGTTTCAATACGTTTTCTTAGTTTTGATGAAGTTTTTCATCAAATTCGGGGTAATTTTAGTTTCAAATTGTGTTATTTAGTTTTGGCTTGGCTCCTTGAAGCTTTTGGAATACTTGTTTTTGGGAATTCAAAAATTTTTAATTTTTTGCGAAATCATGAAGTTCTTGTTTATGTTCTTTTTTGTCAAAACACACAAATGATCCTGGCTTTTGCGGCGAGGTGGCAAATTGTTCGTACTTCGTGGTAGAGGCCTTTGACCTCAAGAAAATACAAAATGCGCTTGCTTTGAGTCCTGAATTACGTCCGAGAAGCAGGTTTGAGTTGCTTCGCTTTTTGTGTGAAATTTATGTCTTACTGGCAGAAAATTCGGGGACGGCTTCCCGTTACTAATGATTTTTCCTAAACTACTGAGCCAATTCAGTCGGGCTTAATTGCGTTTTGTAGATTGTAAATTTTTCTTGACAAATTGTTTGATATTATTACAGAAATTGGCCTGCTCAGAAGGTTATTAGACTCAGTTTTTGGTATTTAATACATTAATATGTCTTCTTTTGTAAAATTATGAAACTCTTGTGTGACCTCTTTTTTTGACAAATCATTCTAAACACCCTGGAATATGCGGCGAGGTGGGAAAACGTTCCTACTTCTTGGAAGAAGTTTTCAAGGTCCAGAAAGTTCAAACTGCGCTGGCTTTCAATCCTGAATTTTTTTCCGAGGGCCAGTTTTATGTCGCTTTTCAAGATTCTGTTTGAAAATTATTAATTGCTGGCAGAAAAATCGAAGCATGCTTCACGTTTCTAATGATTTCTCCAAAACTAGTGTGTCAATTTATACAGGCATGGTCGCGTGTTGTTGAATATGGTTTCTTCTTGTTTCCATTTTTCAATTATTGACTGAAATTGGCCTCCTCAGAAGGATTTCAGGCGGTAAGTTTAAGAAAATTCAAAAATTATAATGTTTCAAAACGGTTTTAGTTATCATGTTGTTATTCTTCTAATTTTGGGTATCGTTACTTGCAAATTGTTGTATTTATACTTTTTTTAGATCTACGAAGCTTTTATAAAGTTTTTTTTGAGAATTCAACAGTTTTTTTTTCTTTTTTTTTAAAAGAACACCCAAGTTCTTCTTTTATTTCAAAACACGCAAAAGACCCTGGCCTTTGGGGCTTGGTGGGATTTTTTCCCACTTCACAGTAGAGATTTTGGGTGTTCAGTAATTACAGAGTGGATCTGAATTGCGTTCAGATATATCTATGTAGCGCCGTTTTTAGTCATTTTGCGCGATTTTGCAAGAAATTGGGCTCTCGCAATAGCCCAAAAATCGGGGTACATTTCATGTCATCAAAGATTTCTCCAAAGACTACGGTACTAAACTGCACGAAAATGGTCGCGTTTTATTGACACTGAACCCTTCTTGCTTGCAGTGTTTTGTTGGTTTTTCAAATTGGCCGAATAAAAAAGTTATTAATGTTTAAACTCGAAAAAGTTGAATTTTCGGGCTATTCGGGATGACACAAATTCCGGTACAACAAAACACGCGATTTACCCAATGAATGTTAGTGTTTTAGAATCCTCAGTTGGCGGGGAGTATGCGCATATATATTTTCTATAGTATTTTATAGAATTGAGATAGTCAAATTTGGCTCTGAAGTCAGGTCACCTCGCTTTTTTGGTCATTTGGCAGAGTAAATATTTTTTGCTATAACTCCTTCTAGAGTGCACCAATTGTGCTCATTTGCTAATATGATTCGCATCTCAAGCAGTGCTAGGAGCTTTTCTGAAAAGGTTTATTTTTGTTCTGCCATTTTAGAGAAATTGGCCAGTAAAATCGCCCTCGGTTTTAGCCCCAGAAGCGGTTGATACCATCCGACACCACTTTTCAAGCTTTGAGTTTTGTTACTTCTGGTGATAAACATAGTGCTTTGAATAGCCCGTCTAACGTATCTTTCGAATATGTATACTTTATATAGCGTTTTCTCAGGTTTAGAAGCTCAATTTTAGCTCTGAAGGTGGTGTATCTCTCCTCTCCGGTCAATTCGTATGGCACCTGTTTTTTGCTGCTATAACTCCATGAAGAGTCCACCGATTGGGCTCATTTTTAATATGATGTTTATCTCAAGCCCTGCTACAAAGTGTACAAAAGGCGTTTTTTTGTTCAGCCGTTTTCGAGAAATTGACCAGGGAAGTTGGCCCCGGTATGACATCCTGGGGAGAGAAACATCACCACTGAAGACCAATTTCTTTTCTTTCATATTTTCGTTAAGGATGCAAAACTGTTCCCAAAGTTTTCCCTGACCATCGGGTTGTATCTCAATTGCTTACTGTAAGTTTCTTGTTGAAGTAGAGGAAAAATTACAGATCGAGCACATTAGTCGTTGGAAAAGGTGGTCAAATTGACTTAATGCTCATCGGCTTTGATTTTCCAAGTACTTAACAGAAACAAGTGATGGTATATATGGTTTTAAAGCCCGTTTTATGGTCAATCTAATGAGTTATGTCTCGTTTTCATTGGTTCAGTCATACAGAAGTTATAAACGATTTTTGACCCTTAACCTCCGATATTGACCACATGCTCACTGCTCGATCTCTAATTTTTCTTGAATCAGAGTGTTCATATTGATAACCGGTTGATATGAGTTGTGATATTATTGCACAAAACTTTTAAGAATATGTTGAATGCTTTTGATGCACCCTTCGGGAAATAATAACCGAACAAGCGTTTCGTACCAAATGAAAAAAAAAGGCATAACAGATGAATGCTCGGTGACTTTTCATCGGTTCAAAGAGTTGCCCAAATCCAACCAAACTCGGTATGAAGCATCACCAGTGTAATTAGAGTGCAACACAAAAAGGATTTTTGGTTTAGCTTGCCTTGCAAAAAAGTTGGGTTTTCATACAAAAATTTGCGAATTTTGCGAATAATGAAGGAATTGTCCAAATTGAACCAAACTTGGTATGGATTATCCCCTATGTAGTTAGAGTGTAAGGCAAAAAAGGTTTTTGCTTTAGTTGTCTAGGAAAAAAGTTAATTTTTCATACGGAATTTTGCGAATTTTGCGAATAACGAATTTTAAAACTAGTTATTTTTGATTGAATCAAGAAGTTGTCCAAATCGAACCAAACTTGGTATGGTGTATCCCCTGTGTAGTTACATTGTAAGTTGAATAAGTTTTTAGCTATAGCTTGCCTGGGAAAAACGTTATTTCTTCATACGAAATTTGCGATTACTTCGAATTTTCAATTTTTAAATATAGTATTTTTCATTGGGTCAAGAAGTTATTTAATTTGAACCAAACTCGGCGTGGAGTATCCCATTTGTAGCTAGAGTGTAAAACAAAAAAATTGTTGCTATTGTTTGCCTAGGAAAAAAGTTAGCTTTTCACACGGAAATTTGCGATTAAATCGAATCTTTATTTTTAAAATGTAGTATTTTTTATTGGGTCAAGAAAATATTCAAATCGAACCAAACTCAGCATTGAGTATCCACTGTGTACCTAGAATGTCAAACAAAAATACGAAACATTTTGAGTTTCGCGAATAACGAATTTTGTATAGATTTATTTTTGATTGATTCAAGAAGTTGTTCAAATTGAACCAAAGTTGGTATGGAGCGTCCCCTGTGTAGGTAGAGTGTAGAATTAAACGAATTTTTGCTATAGCTTGTGTAGGAAAAAAAGTTAATATTTCATACGGAAGTTTGCGAATTTCGCAATTAGCGATTTTTAAATATAGCCATTTTTGATTGGGTCAAGAGGTTGGCCAAATTGAACCTGGTATGGAGTATCCCTTGTGTAGGTAGAGTGTATGGGAAAAATAGTTTTTTGTCTATGGCTTGTCCAGGCAAAAAAATTAGTTTTTCATACGGAATATTAATAACTTCGTGAATTGCGAATTTTTGAGAATTTTAAAAATAGGTCTTTTTCATCGGGTCAAGGAGTTGTCCAAATCAAACCAAACTCGGCATGGAGTATCACCTGCGTAATTAGAGCGTAGAACGAAAAGAATTTTTGGATTAGCTTGCCTAGCAAAAAAATAAGGTTTTCATACTGAAATTTGCGAATTTCGCGAAAAAAAAATTTTAAATATAGTTGCTATTGATTGGGTCTTAGAGTTGTACAAAACAAACCAAACTGGGCATGTAGTATCTTCTGTGTAGGTAAAATCTAGGACAAAAAGAGTTTTTGCTATATTTTGCCTAGTAAAAAAGTTATTATTTCATATAGAACTTTTTGAATTTCGCGAATAATGAAATTTAAATATAGTTGTCAATGATCGGGTCTTAGAGTTGTCCAAATCGAATCAAAGTTGGCATGTAGTATTTCCTGTGTAGGTAAAATAGAGGGAAAAAATTAAGTGCTCATACGGAATTTTGCGAAATTTGCGAATAATGATCTTTAAAAATAGGTCTTTTTCATTGGTACAAGGAGTTGTCCAAATCCAACCAAACTCGTTATGAAGTATCACCAGTGTATGTAAAATATAGGACAAAAGGAATTTTGCTTATGGCTGCATACGAAAAAAACTAGTTTTTCATACGGAAAGTTGCGATTATTTCGAATAAATTGCGATAATTGAATTTTAAAAAGAGGTCTTTTTGATCGGGTCAAGGAGTTGTCTAGGCCAAACCAAACTCGGCTTGGAGTATCATCTGTGTAAGCAGAGTGTAGGAACAATTGAGTTTTTGCTATAGCTTGCCTAGTAAAAAAAAGTTATTATTTCATACGGAACTTTTTGAATTTCGCAAATAACGGATTTTGAAAATAGGTCTTTTTGATCGGGTCAAGGAGTTGTCCAAATCGAACCAAACTTGGTATGGAGTATCCCCTGTGTAGTTAGAGTCTAGGACGAAAATAATTTTTGCTATATAGCTGGCCTAGAAAAAATTAAGTTCTCATACGGAATTTTGCGAATTTTGCGAAAATTGAATATTAAAAAAAAGGTTTTTTTCATTGGTACAAGGAATTGTCCAAACTCGTTATGAAATGTCCCATGTGTATGAAGAACGTAGGACAAAAGATGTTTTTGCTATAGCTTGCCTAGAAAAAAAGTTATTATTTCATACGGATATTTTTGAATTTCGCGAATAACGAATTTTAAATATAGTTGTTTTTGATTGCGACTTAGAGTTTTCAAAATCGAACCAAAATCGGAACGTAGTAAAACCTGTGTAGGTAAAATAGGGGACGAAAGAAGTTTTGCTATTGCTTGCCCAGCAAAAAAGTTTTGTTTTCATATCCAAAATTGCGAATAATTCTAATAAGTTGCGATTATAGAATTATGAAAAAGGTCCTTTTTCATCGGTTCAAAGAGTTGTCCAAATCCAAACTTACTTGGCACACTTGGTATGAAGTATACCCTGTGTAGATAGATTTTAGGAGAAAAAGAATTTGTGCTAAAGCTTGTCGTGGAAAAAAGTTAGTTTTTCATACGGAAAGTTGCGAATTTTGCGATTTTAGAATTTTGAAATTAGGCCTTTTTCATCGGTTCAGGGATTTGTCCGAATCCAACCACACTTGGTATGAAGTATCCCCTGTGTATGTAGAATGTAGGATAAGAGGAATTTTGCTAAAACTTGCGTACAAAAAAGTTAGTTTTTCATACGGAAATTTGCGATTAATTCAAATAAATTGCGATTATAGAATTTTGAAAATAGGCCTTTTTCGTCGGTTCAAAGAGTTGTCCAAATCCAACTACACTTGGGATGAAGCATCCCCTGTGTAGGTAGAATGTAGGACAAAAGGAGTTTTTGCTATAGTTTGCCTTGTGAAAAAAGTTATTATTTCATACGGATATTTTTTGAGTTTCGCGAATAACGAATTTTATATATAGTTGTTATTGATTGGGTCTTAGAGTTGGCCAAATCAAACCAAACTCGGCATGTAGTATTTCGTTTGTAGGTAGAAAAAGAACAAAAGAAGTTTTTGCTATTGCTTGCTTAGCAAAACAGTTTGGTTTTGATACGGAAATTTGCTATTATTTCGAATAAATTGCAATTATAGAATTTTGAAAATAGGCCTTTTTCATCGGTTCAAGGAGTTGTCCGAAGCCAACCAAACTTGGAATGGAGTATTGCTCGTGTAGGTAGAGTGTAGGAGGAAAAGAATTTGTGCTATAGATTGTGTAGGAAGTAAGTTAGTTTTGATACGGAATTTTGCGAATTTTGCGATTACTGAATTTTAAATATAGCTATTTTTAATTGGGTCAAGAGGTTGGCCAAATTGAACCATTCCTGGTATTGAGTATCCCTTATGTAGGTAGAGTGTATTGAAAAAAGTGTTCTTTGTCTTTAGCTTGTCTGAGCAAAAAGTCAGTTTTTCATACAGACTTTTAAGAATTTTTGAGAATTTTAAAAATAGGTCTTTTTCATCGGGTCAAGGTGTTGTCCAAATCAAACACAACTCGGAATGAAGTATCACCAGTGTAATTAGAGTTTAAAACGAAAAGAATTTTTGGTACAGCCTGCCTATCAAAAAAGTTGGGTTTTCATACGGAAATTTGCGAACTTCGCGATTAGCGAATTTTAACTATAGTTAATTTTGATTGAGTCAAGAAGTGGTCCAAATTGAACCAAACTTGGTATGGGTTATCTCCTCTGTAGTTAGAGTGTAGGAGAAAGAATGGTTCTGCTATAGCTTGTCCAGGAAAAAATTTAGTTTTTCATACGGAAATTTACGATTTTTGCATATGAAGTGCGATTATTGAATTTCAAAAAAAGGTCTTTCTGATCGGGTCAAGGAGTTGTCCAAACCAAACCAAACTTGGTATGGAGTATTCCCTGTGTATTTAGAGTCTAGGACAAAAAAATTTTTGCTATATAGCTGGCCTAGAGAAAATTAAGTTCTCATACTGAATTTTGCGAATTTTGCGAATAATGAATATTAAATAAAAAGGTTTTTTTTTCATTGGTACAAGGAATTGTCCAAACTCGTTATGAAATGTCCCTTGTGTATGTAGAACGTAGGACAAAAGATATTTTTGCTATAGCTTGCCTTGTAAAAAAGTTATTATTTCATACGGATTTTTTGGAATATCGCGAATAACGAGTTTTAAATATAGTTGTTTTTGATTGCGACTTAGAGTTTTCAAAAATGAACCAAAATTGGAATGTAGTAAATCCTGTGTAGGTAAAATAGAGGATGAAAGAAGTTTTGCTATTGCTTGCCTAGCAAAAGTTTTGTTTTCATATCAAAATTTGCGATTAATTCTAATAAGATGCAATTATAGAATTTTGAAAATAGGCCTTTTCATCGGTTCAAGGAATTGTCCAAATCCAAACACACTTGGTATGAAGTATACCTTGTGTAGGTAGATTTTAGGAGAAAGAGATTTTGTGCTAAAGCTTGTCTTGGAAAAAAGTTAGTTTTTCATACGGAAAGTTGCGAATTTTGCGATTACAAAATTTTGAAAATAGGCTTTTTTCATCGGTTCAAGGAGTTGTTCAAATCCAACCACACTTGGGATGAATTATCCCCTGTGTATGTAAAATGTAAAACAAAAGGAAATTTGCTAATGCTTGCGTACGGAAAAAGTTAGTTTTGCATACGGAAATTTGCGATTATTTCGAATAAATTGCGATTATTGATTTTTAAAAAGAGGTCGTTTTGATCGGGTCAAGGAGTTGTCCAATTCTAACCAAAATCAGTATGAAGTATTCCCTGTGTATGTAGAATGTAGGACGAAAGGAATTTTGCTAAAGCTTGCGTACGAAAAAAACTAATTTTTCATAGGGAAAGTTGCGATTATTTCGAATAAATTGCGATTATTGAATTTTTAAAAAAGGTCTTTTTGATCGGGTCAAGGAGTTGTCCACACCAAACCAAACTCGACATGTAGTGTCCCCTGTGTAGGTATAACATAAGACAAAAAGAGTTTTTGCTATATTTTGCCTAGTAAAAAAGTTATTATTTGATACGGAATTTTTTGACTTTCGCGAATAACGAATTTCAACTATAGTTGTTATTGACTAGGTCTTAGAGGTGTCCAAATCAAACCAAACTGTGAAGGTAGAACTTAGAACAAAAGGAGTTTTTGCTATAGCTTGCCCAGTAAAAAAAATATTATATCATAATGTTGTTTTTGAATTTCGCGAATAACGAATTTTAACTATAGTTGTTTTTGATTGGGACTTAGACTTTCCAAATCGAACCAAACTCGGCATGTAGTAATTCCTGTCTAGGTAGAAAAAGGACAAAAGAAGTTTTTGCTAGTGCTTGCCTACCAAAAGTTTGGTTTTCCTACGGAAATTTTCGATTATTTCTAATGAATTGCGATTATTCAATTTTGAAAATAGGCCTTTTTCATCAGTTCAGGGAGTTGTCCGAATCAAACCACACTTGGTATGAAGTATCCCTTGTGTATGTAGAATGTAGGACAAAAGTAATTTTGCTAAAGCTTTCGTACAAAAAAAAGTAAGTTTTTCATACGGTAATTTGCGATTACTTCGAATACATTGCGATTATTGAATTTTAAAAAGAGGTCTTTTTGATCGGGTGAAGGAGTTATTCAAATCCTGCCACACTTGGGATGAATTATCCCCTGTGTATGTAAAATGTAAAACAAAAGGAAATTTGCTAATGCTTGCGTACGAAAAAAGTTAGTTTTGCATACGGAAATTTGCGATTATTTCGAATAAATTGCGATTATTGATTTTTAAAAAGAGGTCGTTTTGATCGGGTCAAGGAGTTGTCCAATACTAACCGAAATCAGTATGAAGTATTCCCTGTGTATGTAGAATGTAGGACAAAAGGAATTTTGCTAAAGCTTGCGTACGAAAAAAACTAGTTTTTCATAGGGAAAGTTGCGATTATTTCGAATAAATTGCGATTATTGAATTTTAAAAAAAGTTCTTTTTGATCGGGTCAAGGAGTTGTCCACACCAAACCAAACTCGGCATGTAGTGTCCCCTGTGTAGGTATAACATAAGACAAAAAGAGTTTTTGCTATATTTTGCCTAGTAAAAAAGTTATTATTTGATACGGAATTTTTTGACTTTCGCGAATAACGAATTTCAACTATAGTTGTTATTGACTAGGTCTTAGAGGTGTCCAAATCAAACCAAACTGTGAAGGTAGAACTTAGAACAAAAGAAGTTTTTGCTATAGCTTGCCCAGTAAAAAAAAATATTATATCATAATGTTATTTTTGAATTTCGCGAATAATGAATTTTAACTATAGTTGATTTTGATTGGGACTTAGACTTGTCCAAATCGAACCAAACTCGGCATGTAGTAATTCCTGTCTAGGTAGAAAAAGGACAAAAGAAGTTTTTGCTAGTGCTTGCCTACCAAAAGTTTGGTTTTCCTACGGAAATTTTCGATTATTTCTAATGAATTGCGATTATTCAATTTTGAAAATAGGCCTTTTTCATCGGTTCAGGGAGTTGTCCGAATCAAACCACACTTGGTATGAAGTATCCCTTGTGTATGTAGAATGTAGGACAAAAGTAATTTTGCTAAAGCTTTCGTACAAAAAAAAGTAAGTTTTTCATACGGTAATTTGCGATTACTTCGAATACATTGCGATTATTGAATTTTAAAAAGAGGTCTTTTTGATCGGGTGAAGGAGTTATTCAAATCCTGCCACACTTGGGATGAATTATCCCCTGTGTATGTAAAATGTAAAACAAAAGGAAATTTGCTAATGCTTGCGTACGAAAAAAGTTAGTTTTGCATACGGAAATTTGCGATTATTTCGAATAAATTGCGATTATTGATTTTTAAAAAGAGGTCGTTTTGATCGGGTCAAGGAGTTGTCCAATACTAACCGAAATCAGTATGAAGTATTCCCTGTGTATGTAGAATGTAGGACAAAAGGAATTTTGCTTAAGCTTGCGTACGAAAAAAACTAGTTTTTCATAGGGAAAGTTGCGATTATTTCGAATAAATTGCGATTATTGAATTTTAAAAAAAGTTCTTTTTGATCGGGTCAAGGAGTTGTCCACACCAAACCAAACTCGGCATGTAGTGTCCCCTGTGTAGGTATAACATAAGACAAAAAGAGTTTTTGCTATATTTTGCCTAGTAAAAAAGTTATTATTTGATACGGAATTTTTTGACTTTCGCGAATAACGAATTTCAATTATAGTTGTTATTGACTAGGTCTTAGAGGTGTCCAAATCAAACCAAACTGTGAAGGTAGAACTTAGAACAAAAGAAGTTTTTGCTATAGCTTGCCCAGTAAAAAAAAATATTATATCATAATGTTATTTTTGAATTTCGCGAATAATGAATTTTAAATATAGTTGATTTTGATTGGGACTTAGACTTGTCCAAATTGAACTAAACTCGGCATGTAGTAATTCCTGTCTAGGTAGAAAAAGGACAAAAGAAGTTTTTGCTAGTGCTTGCCTACCAAAAAAATTTTGGTTTTCCTACGGAAATTTTCGATTATTTCGAATGAATTGCGATTATTCAATTTTGAAAATAGGCCTTTTCCATCGGTTCAGGGAGTTGTCCGAATCAAACCACACTTGGGATGAATTATCCCTTGTGTATGTAGAATGTAGGACAAAAGTAATTTTGCTAAAGCTTTCGTACAAAAAAAGTAAGTTTTTCATACGGAAATTTGCGATTACTTCGAATACATTGCGATTATTGAATTTTAAAAAGAGGTCTTTTTGATCGGGTCAAGGAGTTATTCAAATCCAGCCACACTTGGGATGAATCATCCCCTGTGTATGTAAAATGTAAAACAAAAGGAAATTTGCTAATGCTTGCGTACGAAAAAAGTTAGTTTTGCATACAGAAATTTGCGATTATTTCGAATAAATTGCGATTATTGATTTTTAAAAAGAGGTCGTTTTGATCGGGTCAAGGAGTTGTCCAATTCTAACCGAAATCAGTATGAAGTATTCCCTGTATATGTAGAATGTAGGACAAAAGGAATTTTGCTAAAGCTTGCGTACGAAAAAAACTAGTTTTTCATAGGGAAAGTTGCGATTATTTCGAATAAATTGCGATTATTGAATTTTAAAAAAAGTTCTTTTTGATCGGGTCAAGGAGTTGTCCACACCAAACCAAACTCGGCATGTAGTGTCCCCTGTGTAGGTATAACATAAGACAAAAAAAGTTTTTGCTATATTTTGCCTAGTAAAAAAGTTATTATTTGATACGGAATTTTTTGACTTTCGCGAATAACGAATTTCAACTATAGTTGTTATTGACTAGGTCTTAGAGGTGTCCAAATCAAACCAAACTGTGAAGGTAGAACTTAGAACAAAAGAAGTTTTTGCTATAGCTTGCCCAGTAAAAAAATATTATATCATAATTTTATTTTTGAATTTCGCGAATAATGAATTTTAACTATAGTTGATTTTGATTGGGACTTAGACTTGTCCAAATCGAACCAAACTCGGCATGTAGTAATTCCTGTCTAGGTAGAAAAAGGACAAAAGAAGTTTTTGCTAGTGCTTGCCTACCAAAAAAATTTTGGTTTTCCTACGGAAATTTTCGACTATTTCGAATGAATTGCGATTATTCAATTTTGAAAATAGGCCTTTTCCATCGGTTCAGGGAGTTGTCCGAATCAAACCACACTTGGGATGAATTATCCCTTGTGTATGTAGAATGTAGGACAAAAGTAATTTTGCTAAAGCTTTCGTACAAAAAAAGTAAGTTTTTCATACGGAAATTTGCGATTACTTCGAATACATTGCGATTATTGAATTTTAAAAAGAGGTATTTTTGATCGGGTCAAGGAGTTATTCAAATCCAGCCACACTTGGGATGAATTATCCCCAGTGTATGTAAAATGTAAAACAAAAGGAAATTTGCTAATGCTTGCGTACGAAAAAAGTTAGTTTTGCATACAGAAATTTGCGATTATTTCGAATAAATTGCGATTATTGATTTTTAAAAAGAGGTCGTTTTGATCGGGTCAAGGAGTTGTCCAATTCTAACCGAAATCAGTATGAAGTATTCCCTGTGTATGTAGAATGTAGGACAAAAGGAATTTTGCTAAAGCTTGCGTACGAAAAAAACTAGTTTTTCATAGGGAAAGTTGCGATTATTTCGAATAAATTGCGATTATTGAATTTTAAAAAAAGTTCTTTTTGATCGGGTCAAGGAGTTGTCCACACCAAACCAAACTCGGCATGTAGTGTCCCCTGTGTAGGTATAACATAAGACAAAAAGAGTTTTTGCTATATTTTGCCTAGTAAAAAAGTTATTGTTTGATACGGAATTTTTTGACTTTCGCGAATAACGAATTTCAACTATAGTTGTTATTGACTAGGTCTTAGAGGTGTCCAAATCAAACCAAACTGTGAAGTTAGAATTTAGAACAATAGGAGTTTTTGCTATAGCTTGCCCAGTAAAAAAATATTATATCATAATGTTTTTTTTGAATTTCGCGAATAACGAATTTTAACTATAGTTGTTTTTGATTGGGACTTAGACTTGTCCAAATCGAACCAAACTCGGCATGTAGTAATTTCTGTCTAGGTAGAAAAAGGACAAAAGAAGTTTTTGCTAGTGCTTGCCTACCAAAAAAGTTTGGTTTTCCTACGGAAAGTTGCGAATTTTGCGATTATAAAATTTTGAAAATAGGCCTTTTTCATCGGTTCAAGGAGTTGTCCAAATCCAATCACACTTGGGATGAATTATCCCCTGTGTATGTAAAATAAAAAACAAAAGGAAATTTGCTAATGCTTGCGTACGAAAAAAGTTAGTTTTGCATACGGAAATTTGCGATTATTTCGAATAAATTGCGATTATTGATTTTTAAAAAGAGGTCGTTTTGATCGGGTCAAGGAGTTGTCCAATTCTAACCAAAATCAGTATGAAGTATTCCCTGTGTATGTAGAATGTAGGACAAAAGGAATTTTGCTAAAGCTTGCGTACGAAAAAAACTAGTTTTTCATAGGGAAAGTTGCGATTATTTCGAATAAATTGCGATTATTGAATTTTAAAAAAGGTCTTTTTGATCGGGTCAAGGAGTTGTCCACACCAAACCAAACTCGGCATGTCGTGTCCCCTGTGTAGGTATAACATAAGACAAAAAAAGTTTTTGCTATATTTTGCCTAGTAAAAAAGTTATTATTGGATACGGAATTTTTTGACTTTCGCGAATAACGAATTTCAACTATAGTTGTTATTGACTAGGTCTTAGAGGTGTCCAAATCAAACCAAACTGTGAAGGTAGAACTTAGAACAAAAGGAGTTTTTGCTATAGCTTGCCCAGTAAAAAAAATATTATATCATAATGTTATTTTTGAATTTCGCGAATAACGAATTTTAACTATAGTTGTTTTTGATTGGGACTTAGACTTGTCCAAATCGAACCAAACTCGGCATGTAGTAATTCCTGTCTAGGTAGAACAAGGACAAAAGAAGTTTTTGCTAGTGCTTGCCTACCAAAAAAATTTTGGTTTTTCTACGGAAATTTTCGATTATTTCGAATGAATTGCGATTATACAATTTTGAAAATAGGCCTTTTTCATCGGTTCAGGGAGTTGTCCGAATCAAACCACACTCGGTATGAAGTATCCCTTGTGTATGTAGAATGTAGGACAAAAGTAATTTTGCTAAAGCTTTCGTACAAAAAAAGTAAGTTTTTCATACGGAAATTTGCGATTACTTCGAATACATTGCGATTATTGAATTTTAAAAAGAGGTCTTTTTGATCGGGTCAAGGAGTTATTCAAATCCAGCCAAACTTGGAATGGAGTCTCCACTCTGTGGGTAGAACGTAGAACAAAAGGAATTTTATACGGATTTTTTTGAATTTCGCGAAAAAATAATTTTAACTATAGTTGTTATTGATTGGGACTTAGACTTGTCCAAATCGAACCAAACTCGGCATGTAGTAATTCCTGTCTAGGTAGAAAAAGGACAAAAGAAGTTTTTGCTAGTGCTTGCCTACCAAAAAAGTTTGGTTTTCCTACGGAATTTTTCGATTATTTCGAATGAATTGCGATTATTCAATTTTGAAAATAGGCCTTTTTCATCGGTTCAGGGAGTTGCCCGAATCAAACCACACTTGGGATGAATTATCCGCTGTGTATGTAAAATGTAAAACAAAAGGAAATTTGCTAATGCTTGCGTACGAAAAAAGTTAGTTTTGCATACGGAAATTTGCGATTATTTCGAATAAATTGCGATTATAGATTTTTAAAAAGAGGTCGTTTTGATCGGGTCAAGGAGTTGTCCAATTTCCTGTGTATGTAGAAAAAGGACAGAAAAGTTTTTGCAATTGCTTGCCTTGCAAAAAAGTTTGGTTTTTCATGCGGAAATTTTCGATTATTTTGAATAAATTGCGATTATAGAGTTTTGAAAATAGGCATTTTTCATTGGTTCAAGGAGTTGTCCGAAGCCAACCAAACTTGGAATGGAGTATTGCTCGTGTAGGTAGAGTGTAGGAGGAAAAGAATTTGTGATATAGCTTGTCTAGGAAAAAAGTTAATTTTTCATACGGAAATTTGCTGATTTCGCGATTAGCGATTTTTAAATATAGCTATTTTTGATTGGGTCAAGAGGTTGGCCAAACTGAACCAAACCTGTTATGGAGTATCGCTTGTGTAGGTAGAGTGTATGGGAAAAAAAGTTTTTTGTCTATAGCTTGTCTAGGCAAAAAGTTAGTTTTTCATACGGAATTTTGCGAATTGCGAATTTTTTAGGATTTTAAAAATAGGTCTTTTCAAAATTATTTTAAAATTTTAGAAAAAGCTTTTAAAAATCCGGTCAAAAAGCTGTCCAAATCAAACCAAAGTCGGTATGGAGTATTACCAGTGTAATTAGAGTATAAAGAGAAAAATGTTTTCGGTATGGCTTGCCTAGCAAAAAAAGTTGATTTTTCATACGGAAAGTTGCGAATTTCGCGATTAGCGAATTTTAACTATAGTTATTTTTGATTGAGTCAAGAAGTTGTCCAAATTAAATCAAACTCGGTATGGGTTATCTCTTCTGTAGGTGGAGTGTAGGAAAAAGAAATTTCTGCTATAGGTTGCCCAGGACAAAATTTAGTTTTTCATACGGACTTTTGCATATGAAGTGCGATTATTGAATTTCAAAAAAAGGTCTTTCTGATCGGGTCAAGGAGTTGTCCAAACCAAACCAAACTTGGTATGGAGTATTCCCTGTGTATTTAGAGTCTAGGACAAAAAAATTTTTGCTATATAGCTGGCCTAGAGAAAATTAAGTTCTCATACTGAATTTTGCGAATTTTGCGAATAATGAATATTAAATAAAAAGGTTTTTTTTTCATTGGTACAAGGAATTGTCCAAACTCGTTATGAAATGTCCCTTGTGTATGTAGAACGTAGGACAAAAGATATTTTTGCTATAGCTTGCCTTGTAAAAAAGTTATTATTTCATACGGATTTTTTGGAATATCGCGAATAACGAGTTTTAAATATAGTTGTTTTTGATTGCGACTTAGAGTTTTCAAAAATGAACCAAAATTGGAATGTAGTAAATCCTGTGTAGGTAAAATAGAGGATGAAAGAAGTTTTGCTATTGCTTGCCTAGCAAAAGTTTTGTTTTCATATCAAAATTTGCGATTAATTCTAATAAGATGCAATTATAGAATTTTGAAAATAGGCCTTTTCATCGGTTCAAGGAATTGTCCAAATCCAAACACACTTGGTATGAAGTATACCTTGTGTAGGTAGATTTTAGGAGAAAAAGAATTTGTGCTAAAGCTTGTCTTAGAAAAAAGTTAGTTTTTCATACGGAAAGTCATAACGAATTTTAACTATAATTGTTTTTGATTGGGACTTAGACTTGTCCAAATCGAACCAAACTCGGCATGTAGTAATTTCTGTCTAGGTAGAAAATGGACAAAAGAAGTTTTTGCTAGTGCTTGCCTACCAAAAAAGTTTGGTTTTCCTACGGAAAGTTGCGAATTTTGCGATTATAAAATTTTGAAAATAGGCCTTTTTCATCGGTTCAAGGAGTTGTCCAAATCCAACCAAACTCGTTATGAAGTATCACCAGTGTATGTAAAGTGTAGGACAAAAGAAATTTGCTTATGTTGCGTACAAAAAAGTTAGTTTTTCATACGGAAATTTGCAATTATTTCGAATAAATTGCGATTATTGGATTTCAAAAGGAAGTCTTTTTCATCGGGTCAAGGACTTGTCCAAACACAACGAAACTTGATATGGAGTATTCCTTGTTTAGTTAGAGTGTAATTAGAGTGTAAAGCGGAAAGAATTTTTGGAATAGCTTCCTTATCAAAAAAATTAGGTTTTCATACTGAAGTTTGCGATTATTTCGAATAAATTGCGATTATTGAATTTTAAAAAGAGGTGTTTTTGATCGGGTCAAAGAGTTGTCCAATTCTAACCAAAATCAATATTAAGTATCCCCTGTGTATGTAGAATGTAGGACAAAAGGAATTTTGCTAAAGCTTGCGTACGAAAAAGTTAGTTTTTCATACGGAAATTTGCGATTATTTCGAATAAATAGCGATTATTGAATTTCAAAAAGAGGTCTTTTTGATCGGGTCAAGGAGTTTTCCAAACACAACCAAACTTGGCATGGAGTATTCCCTGTGTAGTTAAAGTCTAGGACAAAAAGAGTTATTGCTATAGCTGGCCTAGAAAAAAGTTATTATTTCATACGGAACTTTTTGAATTTCGCAAATAACGGATTTTAAAAATAGGTCTTTTTCATTGGTACAAGAAGTTGTCCAAATCCATCCAAACTCGTTAAGAAGTATCACCAGTGTATGTAAAATATAGGACAAAAGGAATTTTGCTTATGGCTGCATACGAAAAAAAACTAGTTTATCATACGGAAATTTGCGATTATTTCGAATAAATTGCGATTATTGAATTTTATAAAGAGGTCTTTTTGATCGGGTCAAGGAGTTGTCTAGGCCAAACCAAACTCGTCATGGAGTATAACCTGTGTAAGCAGAGTGTAGGAACAATTGAGTTTTTGCTAAAGCTTGCCTAGTAAAAAAGTTATTATTTCATACGGAACTTTTTGAAGTTCTCAAATAACGGATTTTAAAAATAGGTCTTTTTGATCGGGTCAAGGAGTTGTTCAAATCGAACCAAACTTGGTATGGAGTATCACCCGGGTAGGTAGAGTGTAGGACAAAAAGAATTTTTGCTATAGCTAGCCTAGGAAAAAAAGTTTGTGTTTCATACAGAAATTTGCTAATTTCGCGAATAACGAATTTTAGTCATTTGTATTATATTCATAGTCATTTATAGTCATTAAGCGATTAGCGATTTTTTATGCTCTGTTGTGTTTGGAGATAGAGCTTGAGCCGGGTTTTTTTTAACCTAACCCTTTTCTCAAAATCTCCTATAGTTGTTTGTAACTCTGCCGTAGCCGGTCCCCAGGCCGGTTGAGAGAAGGAGGAAGGGAACACACCCAAAACTTACTGGAAAATCTCAAAATCGTTCGTTAGTTCAACTGATGATTTTTTCCGACAGTAGTTAACCTATTTTAGCTCTCTGCTGCTGGCTGGCTGCTTTCTGAGTTGACAATAAAATCAGCTGAAGCAATTTTCATATTTCTTATAATCTTTTTACAACGTTAGTGCTCCCCTTATTAAGGGTGGAATTACATATTAAAGTGTAATTTACGGGTGTAAATGATAGAAAAAGAGGGCACTAACGGTGTATAAATATTTTTTTACACTCTTTACACTCTTTTCCTCGTTATTTTTCGGCAAAATCCTCGGCCTGGGTCGCCATTTCAGAAACTTGGGAAACGCTCAGAATGAATATGTTTTCCATTTTTGCCCCAGCTTGCTGGGTGTACATAAATCGCAAACCCAGAATTACATGCTAAGTTTTAGCATTATGCTTCGCTGTGTAAAGACTGGTGCTCTACAAACGGGGTTCATTAAAAACCTGGGGCGGGACAGAAAAAGAAACAAGGTTTAAAAAATATTATTTTGCGTATAGGTGAAAAAATAATAGTTTTAAAAAAGCATTTTATTAATCATTTTGGTCTTGACGAAATTGTAGAAAAAATTCAACCGGCATACTACTCATCATCAACCATTTTTCAAAAAATTATCAAACTTTATAGTACTTGCTGCAAGGCAGTGTAACAATATTTTTAATAGGTGACTTAAAACCCAATTGTTCAAGTTAAAATGAAAAAAGGTTTTGCAAACTGAGGTCTAAATGCAAGATCTACAAACAACTGCATTTCGAAACATAACAAACAGGGAAGTACCAAATTGTGAACGATTTTGACAGCATGCATAGTCGCGGATAGAGCAAACATGTTAAAAAATCTATTTTCAAATCGTTATTTAAAACCGGTTGTTTGTAAGCACCTGTTTTTACAAGTTTTTAACACAAAGAACAAATTTGACAGAAAACAGTACTGTGAAAACAAATTTTCAAAGCACTACTTTCAAATCCCCGTGGCTCTGAATTTGGCAATTCATTGAAGTCCTGATAATGTTCATCATTTATCATTTTGTTCCCAAACATGCTCAAAAAGTATGCAACACTGAAAAAGTAAATTTTCCAACCCCAGGTTGAGGTGCCATCCGGAAGTGACCTCTGATCAGACCAACGCACACGGTGTGTTCCCAGACCAAAATTACATTGTCTGGGATTTGGTTCCAGCGCACAATAGTATGATCAGAGGTCACTTCGGTCTGGGGATGGTAGGATCAGAGGTCACTTCGGTCTGGGGATGGTATGATCAGAGGTCACTTTGGTCTGGGGATGGTATGATCAGAGGTCACTTTGGGCTGGGGATGGTATGATCAGAGCTCACTTTGGTCTGGGGATGGTAGGATCAGAGGTCACTTTGGTCTGGGGATGGTATGATCAGAGGTCACTTTGGTCTGGGGATGGTATGATCAGAAGTCACTTCAAGATGGGAATGGTTTGATCAGAGGCGGATTCAAGCGCACATTAGTCTGATCAGAGACCATTTCGAGCGGAATTTTTTTTTGATTTTCTGTCTTTTTACAGAGAGATGTCGGCTCTGCCAAGAGGCAACAAAAAGCAGCATTCTGATCACAGACAGATCTAGAAACTGATGTCTTTGATCAGAACCAAAGGAGTCCAACTGATTGAACATGTTAGTCCCTTTACAAGGAAATTTTGTTTAACTTTAGAATACGATGTTTTATATGGAAAGCTGTCTAAATTTATCCATTGAGTTGGAAAAATGCACTAACGTATACTAAATAGTTTTTGACTCAGCAGTTGGGTTATCTTTTCTTTAGCAATAATACTTTTAGAATGGTCTTTTCTTTAGATGAATATAATAATGCAAACATCATTTTGTATGAAATGAATATATTATAACAAAATTCGTGCAGTGAGGTGACTTCGAGCGCACAATAGTCTGATCAGGAGTAACTTTTGAGCGCACAATAGTCTGATCAGAAGTGATTTTGAGCGCACAATCGTCTGGACAATGGTCTGGGTTTGGACTGGGACATGGTCGGACAAACGTCTGGACAATGGTCTGATTATGGTCTGATCAGAGGTCTTTTCCGTCTGGGAAGGTCTGATCAGAGACAGTTTTGAGCGCACTTAGAGAGCACACGGTGTTTCGAGCGCACTTTACACTGATCAGAGGATATTTTGGTATGGGAGGTTCTGATCAGAGGTAACTTTCGGCTGGCACGGTCTGATCAGGGGTCACTTCCGGATGGCACCTCAACCTGGGACAATCTCAGCTTTCTTTTATACTGATTCCTTGGTAAGCACTCTTTCTAATTATCTAATGCGTTAGTGGTTTAATTACCTAATCAGAAAATTTAAAAATGGTATCAGAAATAATATCTTACAAGGATTGCGTCACACCTTCTAGACTAAAGGTAATCATTTCATCAAATTAAAATAAGCTTTCACATTTTTGAACTCAGATTGGCAAACAATTGACAATTGTGAATTTAATAAAATTTCATTCAAGTGGCAGCCGCATTGGCATCTTAGAAACGTTTAAATATTTTTGAAAAAATATAATAGAAATTTTCAAAAACTTGAGCAAAAAAATTGTAATTTTCTAAAAACTATTCCAAGTTACAATTTTAAAACTTTGTGAAAATTTTTCAGACTTTCTCTTGATCCCAAAAACTTGCAATATGTTTCCCAAACTCAAGTCAGTTAATTTAGGTAATTTTAATTTTTGACCCTAAAATAGCACAAAGAGTCACTCAGGGCATGTATGTGGGGCTTGCACCACGTCATGCCAACTCAAAGATCAAGAACTGGTGTCAAGCCTTGAAATCTTTGAGAGTGTCATCCCTGAGTTTTCTTCCAAATTTTTTGAAAATAAAAAATTAGTCAGAAGCAGTACCACCAGCGAGAAACCACTAATGGTACAACAATTGAGGGCTGGGGCAAACACTTTATGCTAGGTTGACGGCTTTTTAATTCAAAGTATTGCCGATTTTTGAGATGCTACATTTGACTTTCTTTTCATCACTTAACTTACAGGCATAGTGTACATTACTTGACATAGTGGCATCTTTCTGCGATTAAAGTAAGCGTTTCTGTAACGCAGGCAAAAAAGCTAGAAGGCAAATCAATGCGTCAAATCTATGCGTCAGCTTCATATTTCAATCATTGCAGGTCGCAGAAGTTATCGTTCCAATAACAAAAATACGAATAAGAACTGATAGAAAACTGCGATCCGATTTTAAAATCACAAAATACCGTTATTAATAGCATTGTCAATATTTACAACTCATAAGTAGTAAAGTAAATTATGAATAGGAAAGACGATAAAATTAAAGGATCTGTACCAGCTGGTTTGGTTGATTTCGAAAACTTGATATCACACCTTTTCCACCAATCTCAGTTGTTATATACTTGTTCCATACCCTACGTCAGGTCCCATAATTTTACATATAAATTAGCGAGGTGAAAAATTTTTCATGGCGTGCATGACGCCCAAACAAAGAAAACGCCAGAAAAATAATTTAGACAACATAAAAAATGCAATGAAAAGTATCTAATTTGATGAGCGACGCGAAAAAAGGCCTTGAAAAAAATAGGAATTGTTGATAATTTATTGACACACCTAAACTCCGCACACTTTGAACTCATACAAGTTCTCATGAAACTCTTTTTTTCTGGATTTATTAGTAAAAACAAATGCTTGAACTCTGGTTGAAATCTTTCCGCATTAAAAAACGCTGGAATTCAACTCATCAAATCATCAACTGCAAGCAGATTCCTAAATACTTTTCCAAAAATATTCCACTAAATTTTGCCGAAGTTTTTAACTACTTTTTATCAAATCTAGGGACTATAAGCCAAAAAGTTTTACCTTTCAAAAAACTGAACCAAAGAACACAAGAAATTATTCAATTTTTGCATTTCTTGTGAACACGAAATGCACGACTATGTTAAGGAATTGAACTGCAAAAAGAAGATTGTTATTTCCTTGGGCATAAAGCGTGATAGCAAAAAAAAACCACTCCACCAAAGTTTGTATTTGTAATCAGTGCATAAAATACAGAGGAAAACATACTTCCAAAAAGTTTAAAACAAGCCGATATTGACCCTATTTTCCAAAAAAGAGATCATGTAAATGCTTTTAATTACTGCCTCATATCTATAGCCTGCCTATTTTCTTAATATCTGGAGGAATTTTATATCTAAAAAATATTTGAACACAAACTTAAAAAACATATAGAACATTTTTTTACTTCAATTTTTCCTACTTTTTTTACCTCAATTTGGGTTAAGATAAGACCTGTTGAAATCTGATGCTTACTGATTTTTAATGAAGGAATTTTAAAATTAGTTGACAGTAATCTGGTCTCATAGAAAGAAGGCTTTATCAGATTTCTCAGGCGGTAGTTTTTTAATCTCATGAGTTATTAGTACACAAATACATGATGCTTTTTTTAAAACCGGATGTCAGATACAAATAAAACTGTTTTGTTTCAATCGAGTGATAATGCAATAATGCAATAGGTCTTAGGTCATAAAAAGAGCAAGCACGTCACTGTGTTGGAAAAACTTTTGTTCAATTTATAAGTATGTGATCCCTGATTGCAACTACGGGTGATGTCACTCTAATTTAGTACTGTTTAATTTAAAATAAATTAGGAAGATAACGCCAGCAAACAAAGAAAATAATTCAAAGTGTAAATGCCACAAACAAAGAAAATAATTCAAAGTGTAAAAAGTGTAACTCAGACAAAATGCCACTTAACCAAGATAGATAGTTTTTGTTCAGCAATCCAAAGTATTGGAGAAACTAATGCTAGGATATAGATTACGGAGATTAGAGAGCTAAGACAAGACTGAAAAATTAAAAAAAATGGGACAAGTTCTAAGAAATAATCTACATTTTGCCGCAATTAAAAACATTTTGATTGAGATGGCTCAGAGAAAATTTTAAGAGTCTCAACTTAAGTTGAGCTCCCAAAGGCTAGCCTGAACGTTTAATTGTACTCAATTGTTTTTTTCTAGATAGATTATTCAGCCATTAGTTGCCAAATTCAGAAAAATAGTCATTTTATGTCAAATTCTGAGATATTTCTAGGTAAAAATCTGAAGTTTAAAAATTCTGGTTCAAAAGTTTATTTCCTCATTATCTTGATAATTAATTTAGGTCCGAAAACTGTCTCTCCGAAGTATTTGCCTTCCGTTAAGTCTACTGACTTTATTTATCTTTGCATATTCACACATATAATTCTTAACAATTTTTATTAAAAAAATTTTTATTTATATTTAGCGTACATTCATTAATTATAATTATAATCCTTAATAAATACTACAGGGAACGTTTATGTATTTAACCATTTTTTTAAGGTTTTTCGATCCAATTGAAACATTGTTAGCTATCACTTATGTAGGCGGCAGTAACAAAATGTAGTAAACTTTTCTAACGCTTGCTCAAAATTAGCCATCAAGAATAACAGTTGCAGATATTTTGCTTTTTGCAGGAAATTTCAGCTAGTTTCTCCTAGTTTTACAGTTTTCCGCACACGATCCGTTATAATCCAATAATTGGATTTTGAAAAATATTTACATCTTCGAGTAAAATTATTCCAGGAAAGATCCGTTTAAAAAACCAAAAATTGTACCGACATCTTTTTTTAATCGCAAATCGATCTTAAATTGATATTATATTATGTGCATTGAGAAGATATATTTAACTAGAAAAAATATGGCATTTCCATGGTTACATAAAATCTTGCGGTTGTTATGTCTTACAGTTTTTAAAATTTGTTTTCATAAAAATTGGTTTTTGAGATTTGCCAAATTCAATTTAATTTGTGCAATCTTTAGGAAAAGTATCAATAAAAAGAGAGCTCATATTCTTTTCAGTATAGCCTTAATTGTTAACTTTTATTTAAATATTTGTTTTTCGGTGTTGACACCACGAGTTTTCATAAATTTTATATTGTTTGACTTTTTGTTCAGTTTTTTAGGTTGTTTTTTGCTGTCTTGTCGCATCGTCATTTTAATGGCGTATCATACTAATGACGTTTGTAAATAAGGCGCTTTCGACTTTTTCAATGTTTTAGTGAACAGATTTTGATCTTATAGTCTTGGACTCCGTTTTCTCGCAAAAATGAAATGATTTTTGCCTGTATTTCTTTTTTTTGTAGTCGTATGACATTCCGGATAATGAAAGTTCCCAATAGCTTTTCATGAGTGTATAAAAGATTCCATTGAAAGATTTCAGTTGATAGCTAATGGCTTTCATGACTTTGAATATTTTTTTGTTTTGAAAAAATCTTAACGTATATTCTGACTTTTCCTTTTTTGATTTCTGTCTACTTTTTAATTATTCTCAATGAAGACAGTTCCCATAGTTTTTTGGTAAAATGCTAGTCATTTGATTTAGTTGATTTTTATTCTGATGCTATTTTGACTTTTTCATTAGGTTTTTTTTTAAAAATTGGATAGCAATTGAGTTTTGTTCGTAGGTAATGCTTGTTGTTTGTATTTGATTTTGTGGTTTATTCTGTCTTTTATTTTAATTAATGGCAGTTATCATCTGCTCTCTAATGACTTATTGTTTCATTTGATTTCTGATGAGGGTTTAAAGCAATTTTTAAATGGATAAACGATTTATTTTCGAACAATAAGTGATTTTTGAAAGTTCCTCCAGTTTGTTCCTCATTTGGTGAACAATTAAGTCAAAGTCATGGTCAAGCGAGGTTGGAGAACAATGTAAACATTACCAAGTCTCTGTGATGAAATTTAAAAAGATTATCTCCTGAAAAATGGTGGAATCATTTAATCTAAATTTTTATCTAGAACGTTCATCCTCAATGTTTAACCTCTCAAAAACGTTTTCTTAAGGCTAAAAACGGCGAGGCTAAAAAAATCTTCAAAGTAGCATTTAGACGCGGTCTTATATGCAAAAATTATCAAACTTTTAAAAATCTCCTGAAGTAAATATTGAAAAAAAATCATGGTCATTTTGAATTTAAGGAGGATAAAAAGGGAAAGTTTAAAACACTGAATTTGGGAACTAAATGTTCATAACTATTGACGACCTGCTGCAAAGTTGATGATGAGTCTATTCTTTAGTGTTTTGATTGGCTTCTGGAATGGTGTTATAAGAATCAGAACAAGCAGAGTGTTGATAAAGCCATAACTGTTTCGAACTGATCGCAAGAATACATCCAATGAAGCCTCAATCACGAACTTTTTGAATAATTATTAACAATTTTTATTAAATAAATTTTTATTTATATTTAGCGTACATTCATTAATTATAATTATAATCCTTAATAAATACTACAGGGAACGTTTATGTATTTAACCATTTTTTTAAGGTTTTTCGATCCAATTGAAACATTGTTAGCTATCACTTATGTAGGCGGCAGTAACAAAATGTAGTAAACTTTTCTAACGCTTGCTCAAAATTAGCCATCAAGAATAACAGTTGCAGATATTTTGCTTTTTGCAGGAAATTTCAGCTAGTTTCTCCTAGTTTTACAGTTTTCATAAATTTTATATTTTTTGACTTTTTGTTCAGTATTTTAGGTTGTTTTTTGCTGTCTTGTCCCATCGTCATTTTAATGGCGTATCATACTAATGACGTTTGTAAATAAGGCGCTTTTGACTCTTTTAAAATTCTTAGTGAACAGATTTTGATCTTATAGGCTTGGACTCCGTTTTCTCGCAAAAATGAAATGATTTTTGCCTGTTTTTCTTTTTTTTGTAGTCGTATGACATTCCGGATAATGAAAGTTCCCAATAGCTTTTCATGAGTGTAAAAATGATTCCATTGAAAGATTTCAGTTGATAGCTAATGGCTTTCATGACTTTGAATATTTTTTTCGTTTTGAAAAAATCTTAACGTATATTCTGACTTTTCCTTTTTTGATTTTTGTCTACTTTTTAATTATTCTCAATAAAGACAGTTCCCATAGGTTTTTTGGTAAAATTCTAGTCATTTGATTTAGTTGATTTTTATTCTGATGCTATTTTGACTTTTTCATTAGGTTTTTTTTTAAAAAATTGGATAGCAATTGAGTTTTGTTCGTAGGTAATGCTTGTTGTTTTTATTTGATTTTGTGGTTTATTCTGTCTTTTATTTTAATTAATGGCAGTTATCATCTGCTCTCTAATGACTTATTGTTTCATTTGATTTCTGATGAGGGTTTAAAGCAATTTTTAAATGGATAAACGATTTATTTTCGAACAATAAGTGATTTTTGAAAGTTCCTCCAGTTTGTTCCTCATTTGGTGAACAATTAAGTCAAAACATGGTCAAGCGAAGTTGGAGAACTATGTGCACATTACCGAGTCTCTGTGATAAAATTTAAAATGATTATCTCCTGAAAAATGGTGGAGTCATCTAATCTAAATTTTTATCTAGAACGTTCATCCTCAATGTTTAACCTCTCAAAAACGTTTCTTAAGGCTAAAAACGGCGAGGCTAAAAAAATCTTCAAAGTAGCATTTAGACGCGGTCTTATATGCAAAAATTATCAAACTTTTAAAAATCTCCTGAAGTAAATATTGAAAAAAAAATCATGGTTATTTTGAATTTAAGGAGGATAAAGAGGGAAAGTTTAAAACACTGAATTTGGGAACTAAATGTTCATAACTATTGACGACTTGCTGCAAAGTTGAAGATGAGTCTATTCTTTAGTGTTTTGATTGGCTTCTGGAATGGTTTTATAAGAATCAGAACAAGCAGAGTGTTGATAAAGCCATAACTGTTTCGAACTGATCGCAAGAATACATCCAATGAAGCCTCAATCACGAACTTTTTGCGCTCTTTATATGTAATACAAGGCAATGGCTTTCTTTATTTTGATAGAAACAAAAACAGATTTTAAAAATTGTTGGTTTTACAACCAAAAATTTGTCTTACAAAATTTTAGCGCGTTTGTTTGCAATATTATGTAGTGTTTCTGCGCTGAAATTTTTGAAAAATTCAACAAATTAATAAGTTTATTGCATCTCGAAGTTGTCTTGATTTATGCTCCTATTGCAGTTTAAGAAAAGGTAAAGAGTTACCCTAGTTTTAACGTAACGTCAAATTTGCAATTATTTGTAAAGAAATTTGCAAATTTTGTAAAATAATGCATTAATTTTACAAATATTTGCAAACACGTCTGAATATTTGTGTCTCTTATAGTTCGCAGTTGGCCTTGTAGGGTGATTTGACCACACAAATCGTTTACAAGGAGTACTTTGAACATTTTTCAATTAAATCAAGCAATCACTGAGAAATAGTTGGGAAAATAAGCCACATTGATAAATTAAGCAGCACTCGACCGGAACGAATTCGGTCCATCGTTTGCGAAATTTTGCAAAATTAACATTAATTTGCAAAATTTTGCAAATTTGACCTTGTGAAGAGATAATTTGCAAATTTTTACAAATTTGGCCTTATTGAGCAAAAATTTGCAAATGTTTGCAAATTTGGCATTAGTTTTGAACTAGGGTAGATCCATTCTTACTGGTTGATGAATGGTTCTAACATGACCTAAAATGCTTAAGAAATGTCTCAAACTGGCTGCATGTTTTATCAATTTCACTATAACTGTTTCAGTAAATTCTAGTCGTAGCAATGTATTTTTAAACGGGATCACCACCAAGATTAACGAGGTGGTTTTGTATTTAGTGTTCACACCAATCTCAATTTGAATTTAATTTCTTCCGAAACAGATTATTATACTAAGGAAGTTAGAGGAAAGACTATATAAAGGAAATACTCTTTTAATGTTTTGACGGCCTAGAACAAGGTGACGCCTTAACAAATAGACGTGCCAAAATGTAGAAATTTCAACGAATGTGATTGGTTGAGAAATTTAAAACACTGTACCTTTATGCGTTCAATTAGCCTAAATTGGACAGAGCCTAATGCTAGATTATAATTTTTACCGCATCTGGCCATGCCTAGCGGGCCATGGCCAAGCCTCAGCGACCCGTGGGACTTGATATGAATCCATCACAACCGAACGTGAGACCAGTTTCTCCCAAAAAATTATACTTAACTTATTTCGGCTGATCACGATTTCTGAGCAATTTTACGTTAACATTCATATCCTATTTTAAAACATGGAGAATAGGTTGAGCAATCAGCCATTCAGAAAACAATAGTCCTATTTTCTCAATTGTGATTGGTCAGCAATAAAATTTCTATATTTTGGTACGTCTGCCATTTTCACTAGCGCCCTGGAGCAAGTCTGCTTGTGTATGTTCATAGCACAGAAAAATCCAAAAAACAGTTAAAGAGAGATTGAAATGAAGTTATAATCACATGCTTTTAATAATCAGACTCAGAGACGGAGTCAAATAAAAACTTTTTCCACTAACTTAATAAATAGTTGAGGAAACAGCAAGTGTAATGAAAAAATCTGATAAAAAGCCCAGGACGCGATGAAAAATTAATTTTATCAATTAATTCTGCTTTCATTTGTTTCCGCAGGGAAAAATGTATTTAAGATTGTTTATAGGCATCAGCGCTTCCAAATTAAAATGAATTCTTTTTCGTAAAAAAATTTTAAAACTTTGAAAATGTCGGACAATTTTAGGAACAACTTTGGGGTTTTCTCGATCATTTTTTACGCTAAAAACATGAACAATAATGTGTCTATTTTCACCTCATGCACTTCAAAATTTTCAGTAACTCTGATGTATCTGAACAACAGTAAAAGTTAATAGTATTCCGTTTAAGAGCAAATTTTTTTAGTATTTCAACGAAGCGGATATAGATAGACAATTTAATAATTACAGACGCTAAAATTTCTCTCAGTCTAAGCAAAAATTACCGTTTTTTCTTCAATGTATAACTATTAAGGTAATTGTTGATAGGGGTTAATGGTAAGAGATTACTCTTTAATGGTTAACAAAGAGTTTGTAAAAGAACTCAAGTCATGATTTTGTAAAATGTACTTATAATTGAGTTCACGGTTTCGAAGTAATTTTCTAGCTGTTAATTTTGAAAGTAAATTGAGAAAATAGATAAATTTTCATATAAAGGAGCAATTTTCCTCATTTCAGAAAAATTCTGATGTGAATGTCTCACAATGCGTTACAAGTGGTTGACACAGGAATTGCTTGAAAAGCGAAGCGGTGAATCTGTGCAAACCTGACATTACGAATGATATGTGGAAAATTAATCTACAAATAATGCATAAAATGATAATAGATAAGAAGAACAGCAAAAAAGAACATAGTTGGCACTTTCTGCTTAAAATTTTCGAATGTCAATAGTGTTCGCAGTATGCTTCTAAATAAATAACCCAAAAAATTATGAATAATTGTTCTTGTAGTTGATACGTGTGACAGAAACTCAGTAGCAAGACGTTCTCACGAAAGCTGATATTGCTTTGTTTTGTTTTGCTCAGGAAAAGCTTTCTATTTTGTCAAAATTAGTGGTACTAGCTTTATTTTATATAATTAACTAGCAATGTACCAACGTTCCTGATACTCAAGAGTTGGATGGTTTCATGTCAAAAAACAAAACTGCAAAAAAGCCTTTTTGTCGGAGAATTTGACCATTTGCAAAACATACTTGGCAAGTTAGAAGAAAATACCAACAGCTTTTTAGTCTGATAAAAAAACGATGATTTGTGTGAGACCTATAAAATTAGACTCAAAAATTGGTTTTCTTGCTAACTTTTGTATTATCTTTCTTTAAATGAATCGGAAAGTTTTTTAGTAAAGTTGTGTTGTAATGAAAAAACAATAGGGTGAGACCTGCCACCCAGGTTTTCGAATGAAAGGAGCGGAATTAATTTATGTAGTGAGGAAATCACTATGAGATTGAGGTATGTTACGAGAGACGAAAAATATGTTTCAAGCAAATTAACAAAAAACTTGCTCCCATTCGGAAGACAAAAGATTTTTAAAAAACGTGTGCAAAATAAATTTACACATTGATTTACATAAAATAAAAAAAAGACGGCGCAAAGTATAAAAGATGTTGAATTGATTTTAGAATTTAGAAAAAATACTAAAACTTAAATATCTACTTGAAACAACAATTAAATTGACTTATGCTTCCCTGAAAAACCTGTGACCAGTTAATAATAAAAACTAACTCATAAGACTGCTACAAAAATAATTGATGACAAAACTCAAACGTTCACTAAGGCTTAATGAAAACAACATAGCAATAAAATTATAAAGTCAATTGTGTAACTTACTTAATTACGCATAATTAGACAGTTAACAACAACAGCTGAATAATAACCGCGAAAAAAATTTATAAATGAAAACTCGAATATTTGAAGAAAAAGCAGGAACTATCAAGTGAAAACATTACACAATGGTATACAATGCCTCTGTGAGAGCCAATGCTACGTGTAATTTCTGAGAGTGCATGAAAAAGCATCAAAACTCAAATTTTTTTTAAATGTTCACATTGCTAGTGTTACAGGAAACAAAAGCCTTTCATCTGAAACGAGTTAATATTTTTATGGAGGCCTCTTTAAACCAACTGAAATCAAAGACTTAGAAAAAAAGAATGAAGTGACAACATAAAGAGCAAAAATGACGATAACTCTAGAAATCAACAAAATCTAAGGAAAACAAGCATGTTTGTGAAACCATTAACTTACTTGATTTGGAAACAGAAGTCAAAAGTGCGGAACGTGAACCAACGAACTGGCTCTGGAAACCCAAAAATCTGATCAAATATACTTTTCTCACTCTAAATTAAATTGAGAATAAAACTTTCGGCGCCTTAAAACAACTAAATTCTTTCATCATTTCACTACATCATCATAATTAAAATCAATTCTCCTGTTAGAATGTAATCGCTTCAGTTTGAATTTGAAATCAGATTTTATTAGAGAACACAATGAACCAGTACGAATCAATTTTATTGAAATGTAATATCGAAGCGAAAGCCAATATTAGCTGCGCCCAGCATCCCTGCTATTACAATTACTGTAAGAAAACTTTTGTAGTTTTTCAGTTATATATCACGGTGCCACTGGTATATCATTATAGGATGAAAAAAACTGATGTTGAGTATGCTGAAGTAAAAAAAAAGACTGTTTTTTTTCTCAGAACATTTATGATGTGCTGTTCAAATAAAAAGACAAGTGCACCTTCAGTATCACTTCTGGGTCTTTGACATTATAGCCCCCCAGATTGGCGGTCATATAATGCTAGCCCCCAATCAACATAAGCAGACCTGAAAATTGCTATAAATTTGGAGGAAAAATCCAAATTTTATTCATAATCTTACTTTTTCCGAGCGCAATGAAAACGAGACTCAATCAATAGCAAACAAAAAATAATCACAAATTATTTATTGAGAATATATAATTTTCACAATTATGGTCAGAAGTTCTTATCAAGCTAGCATCTGTTTACGTGATAAAGAATCAGCAGAGAATACAATATAATCTGCTTAACCAGACTTCTTATTTAAAAAAACACTACAGAAGGAATTTGGAAACTCCAGCTAAAAATTTATTATATGCAGTTTTTAAAGAAAAACATGAAATCACTAATTTTAGTTGCTCGCCATTTTTAAGCCCCCATTTTTTCTTAAATCTTAGAATTGGGTCATCCATTTGTATTTTATTCATGACATGGGCTTAAGTGAAGCTTATAGTGGTATAGCGACTATTCCAAATACGCTTAACGCACAGTAGTATGAAATAAAAATTATACTCAAACGCCAAAAAGATCGCCGATTCAGAAACTTTTGAAAATCTTTCGATGAGTCTTTGTTTTTTTAAAATAAATTTGAACGGATCCTTGTTTATCATCAAACTTTGCTATCTGACACTCATCAATGTTAGCAAATCTTTGCATCAAACTTCAGTAACTTCCCAAAAGTAAATCAGGAATAGTTATACCAAGAAAAAGCCGCATAAAGCCTTTTCCGGTTAATGACCGTCGTATTTTGAGATATTTGAGCCCCAATAGGCGCAAGAAACAGCCACGAACCGATAAAAAGTACTCTTGAAAAATCGCGATAACTAAATGTGGAAAAACCAACACAAGGTATGAAGACAAGATAAGGGGAAACGCTATTTTGTTGATTAAAAAAATCATAAATTATGAAAAAAAACAGCAAAAAAAACTAAAATATTAGTTGTTGCAATTTCACTCTTAATAAGAACTTCAAAATCACTTTGTTTGAGTTTTCCCAGGCTATATTTGATGGTGTTCATCAAAAAGTGTAATTGTAAAAATTCTTCTTTAATGTACAATTATTCCGAAACAAAGTCTGCAACAACTACAATCATTATCATCATTTCTTCTCCTTTCTACATCTTTTCACAAAACTTTGGCAGGACAATCTTTCACTATTGAATTGACACTGTGCACAATATAACCCCTCACTCTTGCAGTGGTTAACTGGCTCTGTCTTTTAAAAAAAACGGTTCCAATAGATCTTTTCAATATATTTTTCCATTGATAAAAAAACATTTTGGTCCCCCCCCCCCCCGATGGGTTTTGATATAATAATAATAATAATTTTGGTTCCTGTGTAATCTCGATGGAACAGCATTAGGCGACTTCGGCCTGTTCTCAGCTGTCCGGAGGTTGGTGGCAGAGCAAATCAGCGCTGAATCAGTCTAAAGACATTCTGTTTTTTAGGATGACCAGTACTCTGTTCATGTCACAATTTGAACTGGCTAGTCTGAATTTTGAGTAAAATTTACGTCATGAAAAATAGTATGTTCAGCTTAACTCCCGCCAACAACGTTTGCTTTATATGCGATTCGAACTTCCGCGTGGGTGCTTGTGACATTTAATTTGCTCAGCGAGTCGTAACCACTGCGCTAAATGGGCTTTGTGGTAATTGCCTACAAACTAGCTTAAGTATAAACAGTGTGTATACTACTATAGTAATTACCAGTTATAAGCTACAAAAGTATGACTTTATTCTGCTCAGACTTAATTTTGGGGTATAAGTAATTTTCAGACTATACAGGATAAGTTTAGCCTGGGCGAACTCTATGACCTCAATATAAACATAATGAAGAAATACTGCACATAAAGAAACCTAAATTATTCTGAAAATACAATGTTTCATTACTGAATTAAATTTTTACTCTTGAAATGTGCTGGTTCAGCGCTGAAACGCTCTGCGACTCAAGTCCGGGTGCCCTTTTTCTTATTCGTAGAAACAAATTTCCAATTGGCTGGAAATTGCAAAAATGCGGTAAAGTAGGCGCCTCCGTCAACTGTTATTTTGTTTTTTATCCTTTACCCTATGATATAAGCTAACATGGGCAAATTGAACGATTTTTT